>NW_017275294.1:690232-801942 GCF_001594065.2 Cyphomyrmex costatus | reverse complement strand
CACACAACTTCACAACTTTCTTTACGCGCAATTTCAATACGCAACAAAATTTATTGACACGCGCAAGATTATGCATAGATGTGAAAATGGAATACAGTTCGAACATTTATTGTAATATACATAATTTATTTTATAAATTAATTATCATAAAGTTGTACAAATAATTATAATTGTTCATAATTAATGATTTTATAATATTCATACAAGTTTCTTATAGTTTTTCTCCTTTATTATTTTATTAAAGATTATATTTTTATAAAATGTTTAAAGTGTATTCGAATATTGCATTTATAGAAATATCAATAGAATAAAATCTTATATTCATATATATAATCTCTTAAAATCATTATTGACAAAGAAGTGATAAGTTTTCGCGTTTAGTATTTACTTTTGCGTTATGCCACTCCTGAGCGCGCCAACTTTAAACAATATGATTCGTTAATTTTAAACGCTTATAATTCAAAAGTTATTATAGCCTTAACATTTTGGTATTAGAATTTTCGTTTCAAAATTATCTCAAGAATCTCCCCTTAAACGAAAATCGTCTCTTTTCTGGACACCCTGTATATACATATATATATGAAGAAAGAAAATCTGCATGGTAACAGAGAAAACTGTAATTTACAATTTTTTGGAGATTCTCATACCGGTTTGTACTTTTCCGTATTTATTTGTGTTTTTCCTTTTACTCTGGAGAATGATTTTTTATTCTGTATAAGGAAAACGAAATGACATGAGAAATTCGAAATGAATGTTCCGTCGATAACTCCAGCATCCTCTTAAAAGCAAGATCAATTATATTGAAAAATTTTACAGCAGTTGCAGAGCTGGTTTTTCTATTGAACACAACTATTTATTAATTTGGCAATTTAATGCATTTATCTGTACAGTGACGATATTTAATTCAATAGTTCTCTTTCTTATTCGTGAATTTTGTTTCAGACTCAGCCATTAAAATCTGTGTCGATACGTCAGCAATGTAGTATAGAGAGAAGCAAGCGAAATAATACCTCGTTATATACTGTAAATTATTGATTACATAATTGGTTTCTTTCTCGCATTTTTTGATCCTCGAAAATTGCTGTGATGAGCGTCTCCTGAAAATCTGCGCCATTGTGCACAAATACCGTCTTCGATCGACTTGAAAATCTATTTCGGTGTTTGATGGCTCGTTCTCTTGAGTGTTGTCGGTGTTGTCTGGTGTTTTCGAGCGCGATCTCGTCGTCATCTTCATCCATTAAATCGCGAACGACGCATGTTTAATCTAACGCTGTTCGGCCAATACGAAACCCGTTTTGCGAAAGCGTCCATTGTATCCACGAATCACCGTGGGTGAGGCGATTTTGTCACCCCTCCCCCTCCCCCGCACTACTGCACGAAGCACGAAGCGAGTACGCAGTATGCACTACGCACGTTGAGTGCGCCATGTTTTCATTCCGCGCGCTTTGCTGTTGCTGTGTGTCGAGCGTGTTCTGTTGATGTATTAAGAACGTTTCGTTGATTAAAGTAAAGTAAGAAATAGAATTCCACTGAATACAGCGGCCGAGAGGACGTCTGAGACCGTCGTTGACGGATATCGTGGATCGTATTCTGTTTCGTATTCACCCTGTCCGCAATCGAATCAAGCGGCGGAGCAGCATTGAAAGGTTATTAATGGCGAAGTGCGGAAGACCGCCGCGGGAACACAAGCAACGCACTGTTGAGCGTTGTTAGTTGTGTCGAGTTTGCTCCTAAACCGGCTGCCGCAAGTCATTGCGACATTGAAACAATGACGGGCAAGCACGAACCACTAAGCATGACCGAGCGCTGCCGAATTTGCCTGGTTGACCAGGGCTGCATGACTAAATTACAAGACGAATGCTTAGAAGCCAAGCTCAAGGACTTGATCAAGTGCACTTGTATCGACGTAGGGCCTCCTTTTTCTTGAATTTCACTGATCTTTCCTTGTGTCAAATTGCATGTTCGATTGAATACTTATTATGTTTGTCTATTACAGATTAAATACGAAGAAAATCTACCAGGGCTTGTGTGTCATGTATGCTTGTACAAGCTGAATATGTGGAGTGAATTTAAAGAACAGTTCATACAATCCAACAAGTCCCTGGAACAACTAGATATGTCAGAAGAGACTGATAACACTGTAAGTTGACGCAGTAATTTCTTTTTAGGTCTATACTTTTTTTTTTACCTCAAGCTTCATGCGACAGAAATTGGTGCGCTGATTGTTTTATGTTCTTAAGTCAGCTTTACTTTGTAAAACTTTTGATGAAAATAATGCAATACTACTTTCACTGTATGGCAAAAGTTGGATTGAGTTCAACTTTTGTATGGTAGAAATTATGTAACTTACTTTCAAGTAAGCAAGATGTTGATTGGTTTTCGCAATAACTTCTAATGCTGCAATTGTTTTCATTTTTTGGAAAAAGAACAAATCTAGTTTCATTAGATTTTAAGCCTATAGGCCTATTCTATAACTCTTAACACAAGTTTCATTACTGTTATAACATCGCTGCACAGCTTTTTTTACCATAGTAAAAGAACTTAAAAGTTAGAAGGCAAGAATTAGCAAACGAAGAGTGTATTGTAGATTAGATATTTTGTTTTAATAGTTCATACTTTATATTTTTCTCTTAGATTCAAGATTCCTCGAAGGATAACAGTTATACAACGAAAGATACAGAAAGGAAACGTAGATGCAGTGAGGATAATAATATTGAAAAGGTATTCTTATAGAAATCTGATAATATTGATTCTATATTTTATAACATTTTCTTTACACACACACACGCACGCACAACAAAATTAAAGAATCACCTCTTTCACCTTATAAAACAAATTTCATGATAGAAGAATCATATATTTTAAAATTTTCTTATTTTTACATGGAACAGATAATTCTTTAATTTTGTTGAGTAGTATATATACAGAGTATTCTCGACCTACAAGACTGCCTCTCGCAAGCAGATAGAGTGGATTGAATTGAGTCAAAAAGTTCTCCTATTTTACAATTTTTGCAAAACTTTTGGAGATATTAATTTCTACAGATTACCGAATAAGTACATATCCATGCAAATATATATGCACGTGGGCCGTGATCGCTCAGTCTATTCTTCTTACTCACGAGAGGTGAATCCGCACAGTGATCTAAAATCTTGAAAACGAAAACCTCAAATTTTTAACTTTAAAATTAGGAATTTTTCAAAATATTGTACTTGGTTTGGCTTGTACTACGCTGATAGTTGGGCCATTACGTCGACGAGAGAAGGATCGATCACTTCTACTTAAGTTTAAAATTTAATTCGGAAATGACCTTTCTGAGAGTAACAACTGCCGCGGAAACCGTTAAGAAGGAATCTTCGTGTAAAATTATATAACTGTATATAACATTGAATTCAATTTTGCAACATCAGGCTGCTCCTGGAAGTAAATAGAATATTATATATTATATAAATTGTACACACAGTAAATATATAATAAATATACATGCTATACGAAACATCACAAAATTTTATATAAAATATTAAAAAGCTAGAGAAATAGTTGTGATGTATGTCTATTTACGTTAAAAAACTTATACATACTTTTATTATATAGTTTATCTTTATTAATATCTAGTAGAATCCATAAAAATTAGCTGCCACTAGGTGCCATTTTAGTTTTTATGCTGATTTTTGTAGTACATTGCAAATGACGCTATAAATGTTGGCTATATTTAACATTTTGTAACATAAACATCTGTTATATTGTTTCCGCCATTCTGTTTTTTTTTTTTTAATATATTGATTTCAAATTTATTATCAATGGAAATCCCAAGATATAAAGTTTTAGTCATATTTGACATTTTTTTTTACATAAACTCTCTTCACTCTCTTTTATTCCTACCTACCTACCTACCTACCTTATTCAAATTTTTTTTAGATTTTGTAGCTTCTATTTTCTATGTTGATCTCCTTTCATTGTATCTTGCTGTCGTTAACTTATTATCTTATCATCTCTTTTTCTTTTAATTATTTCTTCTAACTTGAATCATTATCCTAATTTAACAATTTTGCTGCTTCAATACCTCATCCATACCTATTATAGAAGCTTTCGTTTTTTCTATCGTATAAGTTCTCCTATCTATTATATATTCTTCCTTTTTTTTCCAACAGCATCTTAATATACTATCTTTATCTGTTTTTTTAATCCTCGTATATCTTAAAACTCTTATTCTTTATCTCATCGTTTATCCAAAGAAAGCTCTCTCTCATTATCACATACCTTGATGTGCAGAAATTCGTTTTACGTAAATCAACATAATCTTTTCTAGACTTTCTATCTCTTCCCAATAATATATGAGAAATCTGGTTGATAAATTATTCAATCTAAAAATAATTGTTTTATTTCAGAAAAAAACAAAGATGGATATGTCTTCATCAGAAGTTACTTGCGACACGAGCCAACTTATATTAGACACAATATGCATATCAGATAACGACAGTTCATCTAAGTCGAAAAAGAATGCGAAAAATGACGAAGAGGATGCAGAAGGTAAAATTTATTCAGGACCAATGAGAGCTAGATTGTTACCTGCAAGACGTGGCAAAAATATCGAACGGAGAAAGGCGTCTACGAAGCGTTGGGTAGAGAGGAAGAAGGCACTTTTGGCTGCAATAGGGAGAAATGTTTCCGATACAGATTCCATAGCTTCCGATGAAGTACAACTATCACCTGTGCAAAAGGCTCGTGCGAAGAACAATGCAGATAAAGAAACAGAGAAACAAAAGAAAATAGCTAAGGTGCTGAAAAGTCTAGAAACGAGTCTTACAGACAAATATATTATTTGTGATAAAAACGTAGATTCCGACTCGCGTAGAAGTACGAGAAGTACTTTGCAACAGAATAACAAAAATTTGTTGAATCAAAGTAATAAGAAAAACACTGACGAGAAAAATAGGTCTTCTCTAGATAACTCGATGGAAAATCCCTCACCTTTGTTAACAAATGATTTTACATTAGATAAGAAAAAATTCGAAACGCAGGATGATGATGAAACTTTTAACTCGTTGAAATCTGAGCTAGTATTAGGTGATACCACATTCAGCATAACGTTGAGTGTCGTGGATGATCAAGTAAATTGTAGTAATTCAATGAAAGATCCTAAAAGTGGTAGTCTTGAGGAAAGTCAAGAAAAGAATACCGATATCTTTGATGCGGTTCAATTACGTAGAGTAAATCCCGTGATAACAAAAAACCAAAACAATAGCAAATCCAATAAGTTCATTGAAAGATGTTTGAATATTGAAGTAGAAGGTAGTGAATTGTCGGTTTTGAAACGCATGCAATGCGAATTGGAAGATTTTATCCAAACAGAAATGAAACAGAAGTTATTCGATAAGAGTAATGATGTCACAAAAACTGATAGCGTTCAAATAGAGCCTACTATTTTCTTCCAGGACAAGCTCGGCCAGAAGTTGAAAGATATAATGGTAAAATCTGTAAAGAACAATATCGTGCCAGAAGACAATATAAACGATGCATCGGCCAGTCTGAGCTTCACGAAGATTTCACCAGAGTCGGCGACGTTGCCAAAATATCAGCCGAAAGTTATAATAAAACGTCTAAACATAGCAAAGGAGAGTAAATATTATAAAATTAATAACGCTCACGCGTTAAATCCGAGATCGTCAAAAAGCAAACATGCTAGTCCATTCATTACTCGCAATAAACGTCCGAGCATAATTCCAGTAAGATACGGTGATTATGCCTCATTAGACTCCTATTATTCCGATTCAGATTCAGATGATGTAACTATTGAGAATGAATGGTCTCCATCCAAAACGACCAACTCAAAAACATCCAAAAATACAACGACGAAACAGATCATTATCGGCAAACCGGTAGAAAAGAAACAAAATGAACAGAAGATTGCTTCTGAAAAGACTATCAAGACAGAGAATATCACAGTTGAGAATCATATATGTGGGGTATGCGGATTAACGTTTTCCAGTCGCACAGAGGTCGAGGTGCACGTTCGCAGTCATAAATTGACACCGGGTACTAACGTCGTGCAGGTTACGTTACAAAATAATGATACTGCTCCCAAGCCGCAGAAGCCACAACAGACTAAACAGAAGATGATGCGCTGCAAGAGATGTCACGAGATAGTTGAGGCGCGTTTTGTAAAGATGCACGTATGTAAAACGCTCCATAATAAGTGCTACATTTGCAACTCCGGATTCCGCTCGAAGAATCTTTTCTTGAAACACTTAGAGAATCACGAGCATAACAAGAAATTTAAACTAAACGTGATCGAGAACAAAAAGTTGAATAATGCTGATACGTTGCAGAAAATGGCGTCTGCGTCGCCACAGAAGTATCAAGATCAAACTCAGAGAAGTGAAACTATAACAAAATCGCAAATTACTATAAACGAGAAGAATGATATTCAGTCCGATAAAATAACCAGTACAGGTCTAAAACTGGATAGCTCTGTTAATACTGTAAGAAAGCCAAAAGAATATACTTGTTTTGTATGCGATAAAATTTTCACAGATGAGGAAATACTGAAGGATCACTTGCAGAAACATTGCGACGATGTAAGTGAAGGAGAACAAAATAGCAAGGAGCAATATCAATGTGCTATTTGCGGCAATATTCTGGAATCAGATCAAGCATTGGAAGAGCATGTTAACAAGCACTTGTTTGACTACTCTGACGACAATCCTAATCTGATTAGCATGAACCAAGACAATCAGAATAATAGTAAATTAAAGGAAATCGGCTTATATCAGTGCAGCCAATGCTCAGAGACGTTTGATTCGGAGATATTACTAGAGATGCATATGCAAGCACACGAGGAGGAAATTGCGATAGTAGAGTGGGGGCAGCAAGGAATAAAAAAAATCTATCAGTATCAATGCATGCTTTGCAATGAATTATTTGACATGGAAAAGGAATTGGCTGAACATTTAGACCTACATAATTCAAATGCGCATGTATGTCAATTGTGTGACAGGCCATTTCGCACGTTAGAGGGTCTACAAGAACACGTTGAGACTCATTGGACTCATTGATGTACTCATCAATGTTTTATATGAACATATTAATAAAAAGTACGAAATGTCTTTAATATAATAACGAGCAGACGGCTGCATTCGAAAAGTTTATTATAAGAGTTATTGCTCATTATATATCTTTATCATTCATTACACATAAAACAGAAATAGAATAATACAGTTAAGCCCAAAACACATGAAATGCATAACAGTGCATAAACATGACATAAGACCGCTGGACCAATGAGCATCTTATGTTAATCAATATGGCTGGATGCTTATTGGTCCAACTTTATGCTGGATGCTTATTGGTCCAACAGTTTTATGTTATGCTCATGCTCTATTATGCATTTCATGTGCGATAGGTTTTAAGCGAGGAGCACAGACTTTTGCATAACGCATAAACCATATACATAAAGAATTTGATTGGTCCATTGACTCAAGCATAAGAAAATGGGCCAATGAAATTCTTTATGCACATGCTTTATGCGTTATGCAAAAGTGTGTGTTGGGGCTCTTACTCTGATAGCTCTGCGCTCTCCGAACGCAGCTAATTGGCTGCGTTCAGCAGAGAAAGCAGCTTTGCAACTGTTGCAAAATTCTTTAATATGATTGGTCTTGCCTTTACTTCTTCATTAGATCTATATGTATAAGCCAATCATATTCAAAAATTTTACAACAGTTGCAAAGCTGCTTTTTCTGCTGAACGCAGCCATTGTTCTAATATTCTGTTACAAATGTATGCTGCCATAGTTGCTAAAATCTGTCAGTAACAGAATATATAAATAGATATATAAATTTTCTGTGTACGCGAAATGTACATATTTGCTACATATTTAACTACATAATTTGTCAATTTTTAATTTTTGATTTGTGTGCATAAATGAGTTATGTAAGAAAAATACAATATAATTTATAAAACACAGTTGTGTGCACACATTAACAAGTTTAAACTTTTAAAACTTTAATTTATAAGAAATAAAATTCTATTACATTACATTTAAAAAGCCATTGAAAATATCTTCTCCTTTAATTGAAAGTGTTTTAAATATAAGTTTTGGATAGTTTATGTTCTAGAATGTGTAGTCTATTTGTGATTTGAAATATCTATCTCAAGTATTATAATACACACTCATACGCGCGCGCGCGCGCGCGACACATATCCTGATAGCAAAGTCCTGCGGACACAGACTATACACGAATATCTTTAATTAGATTTAATAACATCCATAGTTCAAAACTAGCCAATCACAGTTATTCCATTCTTCACAGGAATAGCCATGATTGGCTAGTTTCATAACCACAGATGTTATTAAACCCGTTATTAATCTAATTTTTAGAATTAGAAAAAGAAGAACAAATTGAACCAAGATTAAAGTTAATCTACATTGGTGTAAATGGGCCTAAGACGCAGTTCCATATATAACTCACGGTAAACCCTTAACCTAGGTTCAACTTATTTTCTATATCTTTCCAATTCTAGAATTGGAAAGAGGTGAGGAATAAATAAAACCTCGGTTAACCTTGAATTGTGGAACTGGGCCTAAGGATACCGTGTAAACGTAGTCAGATTTTAAGTAAAACCTGAGATTGAGAGCAGGACCTGATTCGAGCAGATTTTGCTCGGTTTCTGCCATTTTATTGACTTGGCCTATCAGCAAGCTTTGTCTACAAATCCATAGCCAAATATGGACACAGATAGCTATGATTTTATAGTCAAAATCTGATCGAGTTTGCTACCAATTTGGCCCCAAATTACTAATATTTTGCTATTAGGATATATGTATACATATTATAATGATATATACTTACGAACTTACGATAGATGTTTGAATATCTTACGTATATGTGTATATTATAATATTACATATTTAGAAAAAAAAGAGGAGAAAATAAATATAAGAATAAAACAGCGTTTACGCAATATTCGTATCACTTTATTGATATATAATACATAATATAAATATATATATGTATTACTTTTATGTTTAAAGTAAAATTCTTATGAATAAGTAAATGTATTAATGTAAATGTGAATATATGACATAGAATGTAAGTTGCTAATGTAAATTATAAAATATGAGCTCCAGTTAATGAATTCTAAATGCAGAAATTTATATTTATATAAATAGAAATTTTTGCTAGATGGAATTTTTTATAAAGCTGGGGCTTTGTTTGCATGCAATGATATATAATGATAAAATATTCATTTTTTCTCCCAAGAATTTTTCAACACTTTATATATAAGTACATTGCTGAAGGAAATAGTTTATATTTTCAATAAATATTCATTATTTAAAATGTGTGTATTTATATAATGATGTGTATTCATATAATGTGTACTTGATATTTTTATTGAAACCTTGTCAAATATAAATAATGGCGTTAAATATAAGATTCAAATGTATCAATATATTTTATTAAGAGAATATTATATTAATTATATAGGATATATGTCTTTAATGCCTATTAGTATTAGTAATAAATTTATATAATCTGAGATTTAAGTATAAATAATTTACACTCTACAACATTCTAAAAAAGTAGTTTTTATTATCTTCTAATTTTGCAAGTTGTGTAACATCAATATATCTTTCACATATAATTTCGTTTTATTTTCAGTTCAAGTATAAGTAATTGTATCTTTTAATACATTTTTGTTTTCTGTTTCGTCTGTGTATATCTAAAACAATAATTTATAAATATAATAAGATAAATCGATAAAATGTTGTTTTTTTTATGTAGAAGTCATTTATTAAACATACATAATAAACTTTATACACAAGCTACAATTTATATATACTTAACAACATTTGTGTTTGGAACTGTGAACACATTTTACAAAAGGTAATTTAAAGGATTTAATTAAATGAATAGTTAAAAAAAAATCAGTTAGACTGAATTTATCATTTTACTATATATTCTATACCATTATTTACATAAATATTGTGTACATAGACACGACGTATTCGCAATGAATACTTTGTTTTTTCAAAATACCTATATTATAATAATCATAAATCAAGTATCCCTATGACTTTGCAGCTAACGCATTAGATAACTCGGAAGATGTGTTTTATACGAAAAGAGTTTTCTTGAAAATAAAAAACGTTAGCTATATGTTGATTTTTACATGATTCGTGCTAACTCTAGAAATTTAGTTTTAGAAAAACTTATTTCATTCAATACATATGCGTGATATTTGGTAGGTATGTATTATATTAATTAAAGTAATGGTTAATGCGAGACATTTTAACCTTTTGGGTGTTTATTTATAATTAATTCTGAAATATATGAGGATCTCTTCCAAATGAAAATATAAACGATTAAATAAAACTTTCTTTTAAAGACAATTCTTATATCGAATTTATACAAGTTTATATGTATATTTGTATATCTATATACGATATATTTTAGATGAAAATATTTTTCTTTAACAGCATATTGATAATTGATATTTATTTTATTAAATTATTATCTCGACTATAATCAATAAAATAAATAATTATAGGTCTCCAAATCTTCTTTTTATGAAATCTATGTCCATTCAAAGTTATGTGCTGTTTTTTACGTTCACCTCAAATATATTGTAACACTTCAAATTCGTAAAATGACAATTAATGGTTTAATTGCTAGGTTCTTACATCTATTATATACAATGACACCATTTATATAGACATTAATTTTTAATAGTACTTCTTTTTTTAATAACAATAAATTAAATAGAATTCTCGTCGTGTTTCAACCAAAAGATTCTTTTTGTTACAACAATGAGTTACAACAATGAATCGTAGAACGTACAATATTCCAATATTCTAAACTTGCTATACACACAGCATGCGCGCGTGTAATTCATATTTGTCTATAGAGTCTAACTAATGAAGGATTTTAACTCTAACCTAGCTATCTAAAAACAAATTTCATTCTGAGTGAGGGGTATATCTTCGTGTGGTATATACCGTTCCATTTAAACGCTTACTAACCGCGAAGGAAAGATCTTGAAATGGAATCGCCACTCGTCATTTATACAATTCGTAAATGCTGACAATCAGTTTGCATTTCATCTAGAGGTATCGAATTCAAAGATTTTTATAACTTGTTTTCTTCATTCAATTCATTCATTATAAGCCGCATAGTTCTATAGGACGCTGCGAAACTGATTCCCCGCGAAATCTCTACTCGCGCAAACAATAGCGAAGAAAAATGAAACGCAATCTTATTCTTCGCGGAGATTACATATTTAAGTAACTATCTTGTGGATTTGGCTTTGCATTAGTTAATCTATTGCGACACCAAGCCTGCATAATTCGCCGGATAAAGGCCTACTTTGCCATCTTTCCTTCCTTTGCACCATCCTTGCTCGTCTTCATCTTCCAGTTTCTCAAAGACGTCCCCTGAAAAAAAATTCAATGGAATTCAAATTAATATTATTCGGCTCAAGTTATATTAAGGGTGTATTATACAATACGTATTCTTTTAACAAAAATGAAAATGAATGACAGATTTTTTTATATATTATATTTTTGAAAATAATACAGTTTAAAGGCGATTTAAAACCTAGATCTAAAATTATTTCAATAAAAGATAGATATTAAAAAAAAAATAATTACGATAAAATAAGAATTTTCATAAATTAATATATATATTTTCATAAAATTATATATGTTAAATATATATAAGTATTAACCTTTTTTAATTTCATATAACATTTTTATACGAAAACATAAAATTTTCAATTTCAGTTATTTTTACAGAGGCTATACAGCTCATACATCTTTAAGTATAGGTAGTATAATTTATTTGTATAGTTCATTTTATTCATTTGTAGATAATTACACAAATAATTATGAAAGTAGGTCTCAGACTTTGACAAATTTTGCTATCTTCGTGATGCGTTTTCAATCTTTCCATTCGAAGATGACTAACTTTCCCCGGGATCGTCACTGTATCCCCAAAATGCAAAAAAAAATTTAACGATTGGCGTTTGACTTTATCGGTTTTAACCGTCTTTATCGCAAGTCATTATCAAATAAATATACATGAATATCCTACATATAAGAACGAGTTCAAACATTTATATCACTCCTTTGCTAACGTAATAAGGGTTGCCACAAATTTTTAATCGTAAAATTTCCTGACATTTCCCTAACTTACTGACAAAATTTTGAGATTTTTCCTGACTTTGAATAATACGTATTTTGCAATATCTCTTGCATTTTTACCGTAACACGGAAAACGTTAAATATTCTGTCGATCTAGCAATGTAACATAGATGCACATTTTCTTCAGAAAACGAACTCCAAAAAAAAAAGAAAAAAAGGTACTCCAAATCAATCATAGAAGCACAAGACAATATAAATGTATTTATAGCCATTTTATTTTCCCTGACAAGTGTGCTAAATCCCTGACTTTTTCTGGCGCATTTTTTCAATTCCCTGACATTTCCTTGACTTGTGGTAATCCTGTAATGGATAATTAGTTGAGTTGCTCAAGTTTAATTAAGCGTTTCTGAAATTTTACCAAGAACCACGCCTTTTCTATAATACCTTGCTTGAAACTGAGCTCGTCCGCTTCAGCACCTTCATAATCGTACAAAGCGCGTACGGGAACTCCAGGTTCTCCATTGTCGACCAGTGGTTCTCCTACGTCCTCATCCCATTCCTCTTCTTCGAATGGGTTTGATTCTTGCTTGGCGTTGGTACCGTTACTGCAATCATCATGCATTATTATATATATATTTTTTAATATTATTATATGTATATAATGTATAAAATTATATATATATATATATAAAATACATATATATTTGTATATACAAATATCAATTTATTTTTCGTGACAATCTTATAACTTACGTAATAGTCGTAGTCCTGTTGACACTGTCGGTTTCATTCTTCTCCGAAGACTGCTTGCTAGAGCTTATGGTATCCGTTTTGCTATCTCCATGATTGCCGTCCGCTGATATCACTCGTGTGGCAGACTTCGATTTTGATTTGTTATTGACTGGTGGATATTCCTGTTTGAACGGGAGGAAAGAAGCATCTTAGATATACATCTCGATGAAATCTGCGTAAGTGCGTACCGCGATACCGGATGCACGAATTTCTCGATGAAAACGCCATGCGTGCAACCAAGTGTATAATGATACGAGTCGTTCGCTGCGAATATTTTGCGCCTCAAATGAGCATGCCGACGATGCATGTGCGATTGAAGCCGTCGTTATCTCGCTGCGTCTATCTTCTCAATAATCTTGCGTGCCTCAAGAAGATTTATTATTTTGAGGCTTACATTCTCGATTGCGATAAAACTCGACAAAATAAAAAGAGTCTATGTGTTTTTATGGAGAAGATAGCATCCGGATTCCCAATGTGATAAATGTACCAATTTGAAAAAAAAATCGCGTATTTACAAAGCAATTAGGGTCGAAATTACACTTCTTTAAATAGACAATCGTGACAATGGATGATACCTCTCGACAGATTAATTAATGAATAGTTAAAGTAATGCCATTTTAATTACACATATATCACCGATCATTGTTATTGCGTTATTGACCAGACATATTTTAAACAAGATGTCCTTGTGCGAGAATAATAATTCAACTATTGGCTATGTACAAATAGATTTATGCTGTATCATGCAAGAAATTAACATACAGAATCGCCCGCAACTGTCATGTTTCCTTCGAAACTTGTTTTTTCATCTATATTTAATTACCATTAAATAGTCACTTTGACTATTTTACACGTTAAAAAAGTCTATTAAAATACAATTTACAAATACTCAAGAATAAGAAGTTTCTTATTGGCAAAAATTACGACAGTTTTGGTACACACTCTGTTGTTATTCTTCCAAATCGCGAAATTAATTCTGTATTAGTTCTGTCATTTTGTTTTCCATATGACTGTCACCGTAATTTCTAAAAATTTTTTAACATGCAGATGTTGCACGTGATTCGTAACAATCGGTTGCAGGCATATGTGACTTAAGCTAAATTTAACGATTTATATATATACGTATATCTTTTAATAATATTATAATTATCCATACCGTATACCATGAGCAGGATAATAAGCGTCTTGCAAGAAATCGATTTACAAACTTTTCGATGCTCGAAGCTTTTCTAAACTTGGTTAGCTAAGAACAATTTGTAAAGCGCAAATATTTTCATTAGATATCGATATTATTTATCTCCGTACGATTTTCCTTCCATTTTATGACAATATTATGAAATAATAATGACAATATTATTAATAGAATTCATTCGAAAGAGATGTCAGAAAAAAGAGAGAAATCAGATATATAATTTTCCTTTGATCTAACTTTACACAATCTCTACTCTCTCGAATGTCTCTCGAACCTTTGCTGCGTTACCTCTTCAGTTTGTAAATTAATTTCTATTGTACCTGCCACAGGAGGCTGTCCGTGTTCACCTTTAGGCACAGAATCGTGCGATTACGTGCGAGCACAAGAGCAGAGCGGATTACGGTTAATTCGGTTAAGAGCTAGAAGCTGAGAAAGGAAACCCATCCTGGATGACCTCGCGGCTAGTTGGGACATCCGTTAAAAGCTGCCGCGTGCCAGCCTAACCGGTGCCGGCGATCTTTCTCTTTCTATCTCGTTCCCTCGACCAATCGATTCGATCGAGACGACATAGGTAATATAATAAGGCGGGCGGGTCTTGGATGCGCGCGAATTGTGTGGAAAACAGTTAAAGTGAGATTGGCGCGTCGTGTGTGTAACGTGTAAACAAAACTTTACATGCAGATCCTCGCCGACCGGGCGTTGATTGATGAGAGTGATGGAGCCTGCCGGGAGTGCCTCCTTCAACTTCGAGCCCTTCGTGATCTCGCGGAACTCCTCTGTGTATTCCTGCATAATAGCAACGTCCCAAAACAATCACATGCATGCATTCTCTCTCTCTCTCTCTCTTTTCTTCTTGTTTTATACTTCCTTCTCAAATATTAAGAGGACGATATCATGATGTGTGGGAGCTTCGATATTATTTAAATACTCGAATTGAAAGAAAGGAACCAGGCGAGAGAGGCGATGGTGTTGGGGCTGGGTGTTACTCTCGCAACGAATTTAACCCTTGACTGTACATTCCATGGGGGACATATAACATCATTTGGACGAACGACGATAGTATGATTGTGATAATAAATAGTACAGTTTTTTACGTATAAGTTTTTCCATATAAGTTAGTTAAAGGAGAACTTTTCATAAAGGGGATCGGCAATGCTTACAACCCGTAATCAGTATAAGAAAACGATCGATGAACTCACGTTATTTACAACGATCATGTGAATTTTTTAAATGTTTTTTCGGAAAAGTAAAAAAATCGGAAAATATCGCGCTTCCGAACGATATAGGCACGTTCGAGAGATTACGAGTTAAGAAGCTTTGAAAACTGAAAAGGCAAAATATTGTTGTTAAGCAAGGTATTCTTTCAGAGGCGAATGTACAGAAGAAAGCGTAATTCTTATTTTAATATAACAACTACGGAAAAGATTGATGACAACAGCGACGAGTGGGAGGGTTAAAAACGCTGATGAAGAGTATTCTCGGTTTTCCGGAGCTCGTTATCTTAGCGTAACAAAAAATAAAATGTAATATTATCGTTTATTCTTGTAAAAATCAATATTTTATTTATTATTTGACTTTGGACGTAATTTATTTTTTAATGGAGATTTATATCTCTTCTCTAGACATCTCCATTTTATATATATTTTTCATTATCTTTAAGAAATTAGTATATTCAGAACGAATATCATTGTGTTCCGTCAAATCAAGTACTGAGAACAAAAGAAGTGTGCAAAGACGCACAGAACGTCCAACAAGTAATAATAAAATTATTATAAAAGGGGGAGGGGCAGCTATAGAAAGTAATATTCAGTCCACGCTACAGCTAGTTGTTGTCTAATAACAGATTTTCAACCACGAGCAGGGCTTTTACATGCGACAATATAGCTTTTGTAGAGCTGTTTTTAGCGACAAGCGTAAGCGACTTACTTCGAATTGCGGCCAATTCATAGCCATATTGATGCCGTGATTATTAGACCACCACTTGAGATCTTTCTCGTGATCGGCGTTATTTATCGTATGATAGAATTCTTCGTATATCTGTGGAAGCCTGAAAACAGTTAATACGCAATCTATAGTAACAATTACTAATAATATATGAAAAGTTTTTGTATTTTCATCAAACATGAAATAAGTAGGAAGAGATCAATTTCAGTTTTATTTTATTTACCGTATGTAGAGATTGTCGAGGCAAAATCAAGAGAATTAATTGAGCGATGAAATGAAAGTCTCTAATCATTGTTGATCACAATCTATCATAATAGACGTATCGCTTTTGTGAGCAGTATTGACTTTTGTATCTTCCAAATTTGCGATTACGTAACATTGCACAATGCGCGGTAATGGGAAAGGACTTACACTGGATCTTGCGATATGTTCATACACTTATGAATACCGAAGAGGACATCTTTGAAGAACTGTAATCGCTGCGCTTCCATCTCCTGGCACTTCTCGAATACTTGCGTCATATCTTCCATGTATTTTGGATTGTATTGATTGATTTCCTGAAGCGCCGCCTCGTACTTCTCCTTCGCCTTCAGCACTTCTTCCTTTGATTTCTGTACTCGGTCCTGCATTTTCTTCACCTGTCGAAAGAGACGAGAAAATACTTAGAAGCCTTACAGGAAGTGTTCCTCTTTAACGCCGAGTTGAAGGTAAAGGTCGGCATTGACGAAATGTAGGGAGTTTAAGAATTTTAGATCTTTGAAGAAAGAGTTACTTCATGTGTGTAATTCTCTAAATGTTATATTACTTGTATTGATTAAAGCAATAACTTAATAGATCCAATTCTTTATCTTCAATCTCGTCTAGCTCATCATCAAAAAGCCAAAAGTGCTTTTTAACGATGTTCGGCCGTGGATGCCACATTGAGAAAGGAGACAAGAAATATATGACAATTTCCGTACGTCAAAATGTGCGAAGAAGTATATAATCTACTACTCTTGCTACGACAAACTACATATTAGTTAATCTACTTATATATACGCTTATTTCGCCATGCAACTACACGTACATAATATATAAATAATGGCCATTCGTAATAACAATCTAGCTTGCATATCTCCAAGATTTTAATCTTTTCAAATTAAAATTAGAATTGATTGTTTTTTTGAATAATAAAACTAAAATTGCTATCTAATATAAAAAGAGAATAAAATCTAAAAGGTTTCGTTTTATTAAAGTGTAATATAAAAAAATTTTGCAAACGAACATTTAACGCGAAATTTAACAAAATTTTTTGCATTTTCGGATCTTCTATTCTATAGGAAACTTCGCAATAGAACTTACGCGAACTTCATGAAACTTAAAATGATCCAGTAACACCGTAATCTCACTGCTTTACATAATTCCATAATTACAGCGTTCACTTTCCGACCGCATCGCGGCGAAGACAAGGTTGAGGTCGTTTGAGTGAAATTTATGTCACTATTCGATTTTTTACAAGGAAGAAAAATGTTGAACGTGTGCCTGCTCGAGCATTGTGTGCGAGTCGCGAGTGCTCTTAGAATTTAGCGCAACGAGATTTACGTAGATCAGCTCATGAATTATCCATATATTCCACGCACGTGCGCCGCATTTCTTCGTCTTCGTATCGGCTCTAGCGTTTACTAAATTACGGTAATATACGTCCAACTGTGGGTTCTTATAATTGCGAATAAGGTTTAATCAATCAAGCGACGGTACAGAAATTATACCCGTTGTCAGTCATATTTCCCTACAACCGTTTAAATATACAGGCAATTCAAGTAATTATTAAGTAGCAATCCAATATAAATAAGCAAGCATGCTACATCTAACATAAGAGATGGATCGAGATCAGGAGTCAACAAAATATATTATACACATAAAGAGAGGAAAGCACACGGATCGCGAAAGAATATTTGAATCAGGGTTCATTCCGATTTCGATCCATTCAATTAATCGACTCGAGCAGATACTTCTCGTGCGAAAAGGCATTAAATCTTGCTTACCAGCAGAGCCTTCTGTAGTAAGGAAAAAAGAAGAGAGAAAGACATAAATTTTTGAAACATGCGACATGCAATATCATATACATACAAACTGAACGTCGCCTATTTTATTATCCCTAAGGTTTTTTGGTATTCTGAGGCTCCATGCACCACATCCACAATCTGTCATCTAAAAACGTCGTTAGTCGTCTTTCAGAGATGTCTGTCTCCGTATGGGATCGTTGTTGTGCCGATTATTGAGTCTCGTGCTCACAAATTCTGCCAATGATCCCGATTAACTCTCAGAACTATCGAGAGATATACGATTTTTTCATTTTAGAATTTCCTTCATTTCTCAGACTTGTATTACAATTTCTCTTCCGTAACTTTAACGGCAATTAGAACAATATAGCAAAGGTAACGAAACTCAGATGGAAAGCTGCAATACAGTTTTTCTTTCGCATTACAGGCTCGCGTCCCGTCACTCTTGGGTATCATTCGTATAATTACTACCGTACAAGAAGCGGAATGAACGTACGTGTGTATCGTTCGGTTTGTACTGCGATCGTTACAAAGTATCCTTTCCGTTCCGAATAAGAGAGACGTTGGGCAAGAAACACACAGACGTGCAAGAGGAACTCCGAGTCCAGAAGCGAACGAGAGTCGCGTATCGTTAGCTTACCGCGAAACGTCAAGCAAGAAAAGAGTAGCGGCGCATGCAAGAATTCTTAAGAATAAGGTGTAACGTACGTTTTCAGAGCCTCGGGCCATCTGTAAATAATACTTGCTAGAGAACAACTGTATCTACCGTATATAGAGCCGCACTTGAGATCGAGATGCGCGACTAAATGTTTATATAATATAAGGCATGAAGTTAATATATGTGTCGCGCTTGTTTGCAATCCAGTTGTCTCGTTGCTTTGAAAATAGTCGATAGCAACGCGAAGGGATATTGCGAAATCAAGTCATTTTACTCACAGATTTTAATCGCATATTCTACATAGCGTTGTCAATTAAAATAATTAATTTATAATGTGCACGTTCGCTAGTTACCAATTGTGGAATAAAACGCGAATTTAACTTGTCATCAATTGTTATCTTACATGAAAATAATAATTTTGCAAAAGTATACGTACAAATTTAGCTGAATACAGATCTGAAAATAATTTTGTTGAACTGTCAAATAATTATATGTATGAACTAAGCTAATTGCTAGATTGAACTTTTAGTAGTATTGTTCGTGCTTGAATTTTCTCTACATGGTTATTTAAATAGTTTTACGAAATTATTTTCAAATCTACATTTATATATTTAAATTTTTTAATATTTTAACAAAATTCACACACATTATGTATGTCTCTTATTTATACTTTCATTAGAACTCCAATGTAGTTATAAATAATGTATAAAGATATTTAACAATAAATAAATCTAGAAATTTTTTGTGTTCTATATCATGGGAATGTTATTACCATTGTAAGATTATTATTTCCTTAAGAAAAAAATCCATGCGATTTGCGCAATTTTATTCACGACGCGGCTCAATTACAATCCACCTGTCTTTTTAAAAGTGAACGTAATAACGAAGTGATTTTTCTATGGTAATATGTGATATGTTACGCCGATCAGTTAATAGTACGTTACAAGTGACAAGTGATGTAACGTGTCCGGTAGGATACAATGGAAACGTAACGACATTCACCTGATCTGGCGAGAGAGAACTGTCCGCCGAGGCGTTTCTTTCCATGTTTGCCGCGGTCCGTTCGGTTTTACAGCTGTTGTGATATTCTGATTTCGCCTTCTCGACCTTCTGCAAAAGTTTCGCCCATGGTTTCTGCGCCTTCTTAAACGAGTCTTCCATTTCCTTGCGCTCCTTCAGGGTCATCATCGACTGCAATCACGGAACCAAACCCGTGCGACATCAGCCACTATCACAGAAACTCATGTAGAGTAAATCATTAGCTGACAGACATATCAGAAAGCTACTTTAATAAGTATATGACAATCGATAACTCAGAATAAATAAGTATTGGTATTTTCGGTCATCGAGTGAGATCTTACGCCTCATAGTTTCTATAAATTTTAAACATTTCACCATTTTGTGCTTTTACAACCACGTACCAATTACTATTCGATCTTGAAACATAGTTTTATGCCAAAGCTGAAAATGTAATGTCATATTATTAAATTCATAATAAATTAATATATTACATAACTGATGCCAATAAGCTTATGAATCTATAGAAGGTATTTATTGCAAAAAAAAATCAGAAAGTTCAGAAAATCTCATATTTTTAAAAATCAGTGAAAAATAAGTTAGGATCAATCGAAAACTTATTGCGTTATTTACTCTATTTTCTTATTTGAAAATGCGTCGAGAGAAATGAGAATAGTTTAGCGATCTTGTTATCCGTCGTCATTCCAGCAGAAAAAATTCAGGAATTTCATGACAAGAACTTCGAAATTCAAATTTATAGAATTCATCGATCTCAACGTATAATACCGCCCTTTTACCTTGTGATACGCGTCCTTCTGCCACGTCTTGACTTGTTGAACGATGTCGTTACAGAGATTCTCTTTAACCCTGAGATGAAGATCGCAGAGCCTGTCGGATTCCACCAGGATGCCCTTCCACGCCGCCTCGGTTGTACCGTATTCAGGTCCCTTCTCGATCTTATCATTCCAATTCTTCGACCAGTTTTTGAGCGCCTTGGCATAGTTCTTCTCGATCTCCGCCCTTTCCTGAACCAGAGCTATCAGACTGTCGCAGAGCTTGTGACCGTCCTCGATCCTCCTCGTCGTTCGTTTGTAGTTACCCGGCTCCCAGAAGGAGTCCGATGTTGCTATCAACATGTTGTCGTCGCTGTGATGTGACATCTTAGCCTAAGTCGAGAAATCCCTTTCACCTGGAAAAGTGGAACGGAAGGTAAGAAAGATGGCAAAATGATTTAATAAGTAGAGAAAACAAATTTTATAATTTGAGCCCAGATTTTCCGCCGATGGACGTCGATTTGAGTCGATCGTAGCACGTTTCTATTCCCACTCGTCATGCCCGAAGCCGTTGCGTGAAGCAACGATAGAAAATAATAATGTCGCCTAATTCATAGCTCGTGGTAGTCCAAATCGCCTAATTCGTGGCTCTGGGGTGCGTTCCACAATTCGACTCTGTCAACTCTGAGTATCTTTCATCCTTGTTGTTCGCCGAATGTTGAACAAAGATAAAACATACTCGGAGTTGACAGAGTCGAATTTCGGAACGCAACCCTGGACAGTCCAAATTATCTAAATTTCCTAGATTTTCCAGATTTTCTAGGTTCTTAAGCCATTATTTATAGATCGATTTTACCAACACGAGTTAATTTAATTGTTTGATTAAATTATCGACAAAAATCATATGATGTTTTCCATTTATCGATCCAAGTGTCGTTCTGTCTTTCTTGACATTTAGAGAATAACAAAGATAGAACGACACTTGTGCCATCAAATGGAAAGCACCCATAATCGATTATTAGGGTACTTTCATTTGTGCGTTTTTGTCGTACGACAAATGTATGCAGAATAGAGAAATCTTTCTGTCTTGTAGACATTTTATTACAAATTTACATAAACATAGAAAAATAGACGTGTTTCTAATAGTAGTTTAGGGGGTCCATTACATACCTCTAGGCTAGTTTTAACGCGAATTAATTTAGTCAACAAATAATGTGATTAAATACTATCAAAACTTAGAGATAGCCCAATTCGCCTGTTACTATTAGTATCCGTAGCCCAAAAAGTCGCAAATCGCAAATTTCAAATTTCAGTCGCAAATCGGTCTTTGAAGTAGCCCAATTTGCGATAAATCGCCCATACTGGCAACACTGCGCGGCGATGCGCGGTGAGACAATTAACAACAAGACAATAAAAGCATCTTCTCTAAGGTCTTGCAAAAACAAAACTGTTCTTTCAAACAGGACTTAAAATTTTTCAAACACGCGCTTATTACTTCTTGCGACGTAGAACGCAGCTTTTCTCAGTATAAAAATATATTGAGCGAAAAACGAAAAGGCTTTTACAACAATTTAAAAATGTACTTTATTGTGTGTTACTTTTACAGATAAAGGAAGTTATTACAAAATGTTGAATAAAGTTATTTTGAAAGTATTCGAAATAAATGGGGAAAATCTGGAAATAACAGTTTAATGTATATGCTATAAATTAAAATTAACAATAAACCTCCCAGGTCAAGAATAAATTGAGCAATAATGGTTGTTAAATATATCTATAAATTTATTATAATGATAACAATAATATATGCTATATTTTAGTATATGCTATATTTTAGTACTTTTCTCGCTTGTATTCCGTTCCTTGTTTCTTAAATTTTATGATACAGCATAAGTGGTGCCCTACTTGATTTAGACTCTTTTAATATCACCGTATACTAATAGCTTTCGAATCCACGAGGCAAAAAAATCTCTCTCGTAAATTACGATCATTACTGTTTCTACATGGAACTGTCGTAAGATTGATAAACACTATTATATAGGACTTATTTGATGGAGAATACAATAGAGACTTAATAGGAGAAAGACAAGTCTTTAGAAGGAAAAGTTATTCAAAGATAAATATATTATTAAAAAACTGTAAAGAAAAGAATTCAATTAGAAGACTAAGAACTTATGTTATTACTAATTGTGTGAAGTATCTTCTATAATATCATATACACACACACGTAACATTTGTGCATCTATTCACGTTGTTTGGTTCGTAATATTTATTTATTTAACGAATAATATTTCTTACAAGATCAGAGAAACTTAATAAAACACAAATAACAAAATACCAAGGGCTAATGAGAGTAAAAACGCTGTTCTTAGTGCGATTCTATACAAAATACGGCACAATGGAATACAATGCAAAATTATACTGTACGTTTCGGCCTCCAACCGGGCCATCTTCAGTAGTATGCAGCAAAAAAAATAATAAGACGAGAGTCTATTTCTTATTGAATTGTTAATAAAACACTATTCATGTAGATTTAAATTTTAATTTAAATATACAATGAATCGATTTCTACATAACAATTAAATAATAATATTACCAGAACATATTATATTCTTACAACATAAAATTTTTTTTAATTTATGGAAATCTTCACAATTTATTTTTGTTAAATATAGCGCTATCTTTCTCTCATTCTGTTTTATATTCCGAAAAGTTGCAAATTCCTTAGATTATCGGCGAGGAATTCACGAGCTGCAAACGGACGTGTGTAGCCATCCCTATGTAGGAATGTTGAATATTTGCTAGAGCGAGTGTGGTAGTTATTGGATTACGCTTCGGTTTGGATCATCGATTGGCCCAATTTGCGAAGCCATCACAAATCTGCTTCGACGACATTCGTATGCGCTGACACGCCGCGATATGTTTACATATCTTGTGGATTTTTCGCTCTGCGTATATAATGCAGGAATAACACCGAAGGCGTTGGTTTTGCGCAAGCAGTTTTAGAAATTTTTTTTTTAAATAATTGACGAAATCATCCGTACATAATTTTTCATTTCTATCTAAAACAATCCAATTAAATTGCGGAGTTATATCGATGCAGAGATGAAGTGTGTTTACGTGATGTTTTTTTATTTCTCGAAAAAAAAAAAAAAAAAAAACGGAGAACTCATTGAATAAAATTGTCATTAAAAGGATACTCTCTTGGAATCCACTCTGAGTCTCTCGCGAAGCGTGATTTTATTGTAAGGCGGCAAGCCAAGAAAATGAAAACTCGCGTCTGTGCGATGCTGCGCGTGCGGCGATTCTCGATTGGGTCAAGCGGACTAACAATTAGGTGCAACGGCTCGGCGAGGCTCGTTCGTATGCAAATGCGGTGCATCTAGCATGCATTCGCTAGCTCTAGTCATCAACGGTTACGGAATTGCCTGATGGAGTTTTATGGCTAACAACATCAGCATCGCTCGTTGTATTCAGCGCAAATTGTAAAGTATAAAAATACAGTTTCAATTCAGAGAAGAAAAAAATAGCTATCGCGCGCAATCTATTCCAAATGCTTAATAAATGAATAACAGAAAAATCTTTTTAATTGTAGAAACAAATTTTTAAACCTTTTAAACTATTAGACTTTTGTTTTATGTAACAAAAATATTAGGATGCGTAAAATTCGAGCAAATGCAAGTGAAATAAATCGGAATATAAATACTTAGACATCAGAATATAAATTTTCATTGTTATCGAATAGATATATTTAATTATCAAAAGTTTTATATAATCGAGTATTTAAATGTACACAAGTGTGTTAAACTGCTCTTTATTAAAAAAAAATCTATATACGAACAATGCGACGTATGGGATCGCGAGGAAATGAATCGAAAAGGAAGCAGGCGGCTGCGTTTAGTAACGAGACAATAGCCGCTCGTGAATATATGGGAGTGTTTGTGGACTGTGCGTCGAGAAACGTCCTTGCTGAAAACCGAACTCTCCGGTGAAAGTCGACGAGAATGAGATCTAGGGACGCGAGATCCGTCGTTCCGTAGATTGTAAGATACTTCATTGTGGAGAGAAAAAAAAATTGAAGAGATCCGTTGTTTCCTCGGTTCTTGAGCTCGTCTTCCCGTGCTGCAAGTCGACAAGAGTGCACGGGAAACGAATAGAATCGATATCGTTGTATAAATCAGTTAAGAAGAATTAAGATGTATAATTACTATCCGAATTGAAAGATGAAAGATATTGATTCCACAATGAAAGTTAATTGCACAATTATGAGGAAAGGAAAAATGCGCGGACAAATTTTATCACATTTTTAACTAGTAAAATCACACAAATTCGTATTTATAATAAATACTGAAGTTAAGAAGAGTTAGACATAATGAAATTACTATTTGACTTAAAAAAATCAAAATATTAATTTCGCGATGAAAGCGTATTGCATAATTATATGAGAAAAGGAAAGAGAAATGCAGACCAACTTTATCACATTCTTTAACGAGTATAATCGTATTCAATATTTATGACAAACATTGAAATCTATATCCGTTAAAAAATCTAGATTTAATCTCGTGATTGATTGTACTTCTTATAGCTACCTCTGTAGCTAGTTGCACGCCTAAATGATTAAAATTATTAGGTATTATGTATAATAAACCATCGTTTCCTGAAAATTATCGTGCGGTGCTTTGATTTATTGGATAGAAATTTATTCGATAGTTCGCATATAGAAATTTGCAGAGTATGCGCACTGCGACAAGAAATATAGACGAAGGTTTAGCGCGGTTCTCCACACTAATTTGCATAGGTTTTAATGCAAATGCTTATGATATATTCTTGAACAGTTCTGTAATATGCATATAGAATTATACGCTTGCGTATCTTAGATGAATGCATTTGTACCATGCAACTGTGCACTTTCTCTCAACAAATATTATAGTGAAATAGAAGACTGTATGATCTTCAAAGAATCATAACCAACAATCATACCAACGTAGATTAACTTTAATCTTGGTTTATCTTACCTTTTAACTTTTCTTAATTCTAAGAATTAGAAAAGAATCAGAGAGTAAATAAAACCGAGATTAAAATTAATCTACATTGGAAGAAATGGACATTAGTCATTAAACAACAACACACACTTCTGTATCGTAAAAGATTATGTCTGTATTTCTTGAGGATTGAAATCTTTTTAAATTGTTCCACATTTATTAGCATAATTATTGTGGTACTTTATTAGTATTTTAGTGTATGATATTTCATTGATATCTATTGATCAATAGTAAAGATATGAAAATAATTTGGAAGCTGTAAAGACCACGTTGGTGTCGGTAGAGAGGAAGAGGAAGAAATCACAAAGGTGACGAAGGAGAATAAGGAGGCGTGGGCTGAGGAATGCCACCAGACCAGCCTAGGGAATGACCGATCAGCTTGGTAAATCGAGGAGAAGGTCATATCAAGGTTCCGAGTTGAAATCCAATTTTCGGCGCCATGGACAGGTGGAATAAGGAGTTGTTGCTTTTCATCACGCGTATATGAAACACGCCGCACGTTTCCTCGGCGGTTCAGCCCTTTCCTTCGCTTCGAACTCGATCGGAATGGGCACGGTCGCTCTGGATCGTGGAATGTTGCTCTGCTGGCCGGATCGCTCGCGATCTCGAAGGCGCTGTTGAGCGTGAACGATTAATCGATTACGCTCTTCTTCGTGCAAAACCGCAGGATTTTGTCGGCGGACTGTGGAGGACGGATGGAAGAGGTTATATCGTGTACTAGCATAAGATACGATTGACGCGAGCCATGATTCTCGTAATGAGCTTTTTAGTCACAGTTGAAATGTCTATAACGATATACTAAATAATTGGATATTGGATTCAATGAGACTAGACTTCGGAAACACATATAGTGTAATTTATGATAGATGAAATATGTGCAAATTTTATATATATATATATATATACAACTTATATATTATAGATTAGAGCCTACACATTATAGGCTTTCTACAATAAGCCATTACCTAAGTTTTAAGTAATAAGTCATAAGAAATTGACCACTCACAGTCAATTATTCTTCTCGCATTCGATTGTGATTGGTAAATTTCTTGTGATTTAACACTTAAAACTTAAGTAATGGCTTATTGTAGAAGGCCCATTAGATTTTATATTTGTATTTTATGTGTGTAACAAACATTATTACATATATTAAAATCGTGAATTTAATTAGATTTTGGGCACCTCAGAGAGTAATTAGGATCAACGTTAAATCTTTATAATTATGTCATCGCAATGCGCGCGCGCGTGCGAATAAATTTCCAAGTATTTACCCTGAATAAGATCGTCTTCAGCCTTAAAAAAAAAAAGGATGATAACTAGAGCTAAATTACACGCGTGACATTGAGGCAACGTGTATGCGGTTGACATTTCAAAAGCATGCCGCAATGTTGGAAAATGCCGCGTATGCAGATACCGTAAAATATGCCACTCATTTTCGTGAATAGCAAGATCGAGCTATCGTAATCACGCGTAGCTCTATTAAAAGAAATCTTTCATATTGTACATCAATAAAATTGAATCACGCGAAACTGTGCGGAATTTAATAATTGCAATCGTGCGATTGTATTTGATATTTGCATTCGTCAATTTCGTTATTAACAGCAAAATATCATCAATAATTTACCTATAAATCGAAATATATTTCTCAAAATATTTTTTAAATATGTATATAAGTAAACTGGAATTTTCAATAGAATTATATACAATTCATGTATATATCTTCATTTAGCGTAATTTTTTCGCAGCTATGCTAACATTATAAATTTCATGAGTTTCCAATTTATTGACGATACAAATTGTAAATTAATAAGAATTTTTGTCACAGCTATTAATGATGAAACATTATATCTTTGGTAACAACCTAACTTTACGCTGACGGCGCGTGCAAGAGAAACGCATGAACAGTATCATATGCTGAATCATTATTATCGTGCCGTTGTTTTGTTATGTCACTATTATCGTGTATAAGGGTGTCTGGTGGATCGTACGTGCGTTCTTCCCGAGTATCTTCTTAAACGTGTACACGTGTTGTCCTCGTTGAAAGTTGTGACACTTTCACGTCGGCACGAGGCCGCGAAACTCCACGTGTATCGTACAAAGCTTAGGAAACTCGCGAAACATAATTTTTCCCCATAATTTTTTCACATTCTAAATTCAACTTCTCGATTTCTTTAATTAAAGAAAATTGTAAATGATAAAATACGAGAGACAAGGTGCAATCGATAAACCACTTTTTATGTGCACAACGTGTGCACAATCACAACATAATTAGTTAATAAAATTGTAAAAAGGATATCTGTAGAGAGTCATTATTTAGTTACAATTGTATTTAAAATATAAAAACATAACAATATTATGTCTAATAAAATAAATAGAAAGATATATCCTAATAAAACACATTTCCATCGCTGAAAAAGTGTTCGTATAAATTTAGAAATCTTTTTATACTTTTAGTTTTTCACATATTTCTTTTCTTGCTACAAAAAGAAATAGAATATACCTACATTAAAATCTGTTGAAACCAATTTACGTAAAAATTGTGGAAAGAAAGATTCTTTCTCCAGAGAGAAATAGAGAAGACAGAGATAATTCTATAAAAATCGCTCGAGCGCCGCGCGTTCCGGCAGATGAACTTCGCGCAGTCTTTGTGTTTCAAAACGTTCCGGTTGCAGATGACATCACGTATTCCTCTCCGCTCCCGGATGAAGCGTCTTGTGACTGAAAGCGCGTGGAAAGAAGCGTCGATAAGATAAAAGGGCTTGTAAGTAAACGTGACTAACCGTAATCTCTCGCGTGCAGTGACGAGAAGATGTGAACGCTCCTCCACGATGCGACCTCTAAATAGCACGGATGGTTAACGATGTATACAGGGTTTGCACAGAATTATTTATACCTCCTTCCTTATTTATCGATACGTAAATAACAACGAAATATATAATATGTTTATATATAGGTCGTACTGTATCAATGAACGCTTACGTTATTGTTAGTCATCGAACGTGATTTAACCCTTCTATCAATGTATACTTTTTCAACTTTTCATTACCATATTTCACAAAATTCCCACACAAAGTATAAAAATAAAAATGAGATAAAGTCTGTTCTTTGTTGTCTGAAGGTGGGAGTTTTCAAGGTGTCATAACAAAAAAAAATTTGTACAAAAATATAATAATTTTTAACATAAGTGACATGGAGGTCATATTTGGACAAAGCGGGTCTTGGTATGCAATAATTATTTTTTTTTTTTTGGTTGCGAAATTTCAGTTCAAACAAAACTGTGCGCTGATTGAAAACTTTTACTGTTTAAAATTCAATATGGGTACACACGCATTGATAGAAGGTTAAATGACCGACCGCGTTTTATCTGTGGCAAGCGTTATTGTAATAATCACGTTTATCATGAAGATTATTACTGTATTAATTACCTTGCGGATATGGTCTGATTAATTTAAATTTTCGGCCGTTCCAGTTTAGGAAGTGGGACGAGATATAGTGGTATTTTGTTATGATAATTTTAATCAATACACCATCTTTGGCTACAGCGAACATTACATTTTTTGTCGGCCTACTTTATAACTGATACAACATTTAATGAAGTTTCTTTGTAACGGTGATCATATTAAGCGTGCGCTAAAATAAATTTCTGATTCAATGCTAATACGTTTGTTTCTTGCTAGGCGCAAGAGTAATAATGAATTACATAAGAAATTTCAATTAGTTGGATGCATACGTATGTTAACAGATGCTATCGCGTTAATCGCATATTTGCAGAATTGCAGATAACGTTGGACAGAAATTGCTCTGAATACCGCTTATCGCGTGCTCAATTTGATTACTCGGAACTCTTGAGTTTACTTACAGTTTTCATATAACTTTTACTTGTGTCCAATTCACAATGCAGATTCCTATATCGGTCGTATATTAATAACGAATGAGAGATTTGTCAGGTCATGACAAATCTGGTCCCGATTCGAATATCTTCAGATTAAAGATTTAAATCCCCATGCGACCATCACAATTATCGATTACTATTGATCTGACGTAATAATAGGATGTCGGAACGGTTTTATAAATAACCGCTTCGCAGTTGTAATGACAATGATATTCTTGCGCCATATACGAGAGCCAGATCATCGATGCATCCGAGTGAACATGATACGTTCCCTCATGTATAGTCACGCTTGAGTCATCGCGTTGTGATCAGTCACTTGAGAGTTTCCTTAATGATGGGTGTTACTACAGGTTTTGAAATTATCGACAAGAGAATACTCGTCGTTGAAAAATGTTATAGAAAATATATCGTTCTCTCGAATCTTTGTTACTGCGTCTACGCGAAACATCATTTTATTTCATACAGAATTATTTTTAGAGAAGGTAATAACGTTTTTGGATTCCTTAAAATAATTAAGAAATAATGTTTAATATTTCCTAATTTGTCATTGCTTGCATAATATTTTCTGAGTACTAATTAAGAAAGAGCTGAAAGTATATACTTCTATGAAAAAATAGCAGGGATGGGGAAGTTATTTTGTAAAAGTAATTAATTACAGTTATAATTTTCCTCTTTTAAAAAGTATTATAATTGATTACCGTTACAAGTTATTGACTCTGAAAAGTAATTCGTTACAGTTACAATTACTGAAAAAGTAATTTTAAGTTACTTTTGAGTGTTTTTTTCATCGGAATTTTCACTAGTAGCATCGACATCATTAGGGCTGCATTCAGAAATGCTACCCGACTGCTACTTCGTTTTATTCTTGTTTTTCATCTAATTAATTAAACAAGGATAATACACTTATCAGAGTAATACAGTCTAAGACAATTAAAAAAAATACTGGTTTACATACATTTACATGTTATAATTGTATTCAAAAAGTAAGGTAAGGAAATTGTATGGCAAAGACATTTTTCGTTAAAGTAATGTGAACACATATAAATATGAAATATCATACATATCCAATGTTTTTTGTAAAAAAAATTCTTTTTATATTTGGCTAAAAAGTTGCAAATAAATTCCCAGCACTAATCCAAAATGGGTGATTACATTCAGAAAACAATGGTTCAGTGATCAGGTGCATTTAGTACTACAACCATTCACTGAGCGCTCTTGCATTTGATTGGCGGATTCCATTTGATCCAAAAATATAAACCAAACCAAACAGGTACAAGAGCTGGTTCGTTGAACGCTTTAATTAAATTTCTTCCGATTAATCAAATGTTTCGAAGCATTTGTAGCGCCAAGTGGACACTACCGAACACTAAATTGACAAATAAGTTTAAAATATATAAAATAACTATGAAAGTAACTATTAAGTAAGTTACTAGTTATTTAAAAGATGTAACTAAGTTAAGTTATAATTACAGATGGAAAGAAAATAACTTTAACTGTAACTTCGTTACAAGTAACGAGTTACTTTCCATCTCTGGAAAATAGTAATAATGATACATATATATATATATATATACACACACACATATACATATATAAAATATAAAAGATTAATTTGTGAATAAGTCAGATAATTACAAAGCGCATGAATGAAAGATGTACACGCAAAGGGCAAGATATCAGCAATTGTAATGCCTATCTATAGTCAAATTAAAATAATTAAAATGCAGATAGATTACAAAACAAAAATGTCATGACTAAAAAATAGATTGTGGAATAGAACGTGAACTAGATAGTAGATAGAACGCAAATAGAACTTAAATTAGAATATATATATATGTATATATACTAATGGAATCAATTATGTATGTCGATTTATTCAATAAAGTTGAGATATAGATATATATTTCATTAGAGAGAACTCGACAGAAATCTCAAGATGGAAAATCGTGTCACAGCACGTTTCGAGGACAATGCCGAAGAGATGATAGTTAAGGAAATATATAGATGTTCTTAAAAGCACAACGTCGCGCCACGTTAGGCGAGAGGAAAAACATTTACGTTAGATCGCAATAAAAGAATATCAACAGAATATTTAATATTTACATGCGCACAGTTTCTTTAGAGTTGAGATTTTATCTCCCTGCCAGATAAATCTAATTAGCCTATTTTTATCAAACGTCTGAGTTTGCTTTTAATCGTCTCGAACATTTTGTTATCAATGCAAATAATGATTGTACATTATACATATGAACATTTCTTCAAAAGATTTTTATTTATAAAGCGTTTAACTATTCAGTTCTGCATTGAGAGTAATTTCTACGCTAGATATGTTAAATTATACTTCGCTTTAGAAAAAACTCCACATTTACAATTGAGATTGTCATACGTGCAATATAAAGATTGCGTTCACACGTTCGAAACGAACGTTTTTCACTTTCACGTTCAATACCTCGCATCTTTTGAATAGAAACGTCGAATTCCGACGACTTGCAAGCTGTTACAGAAGCGCGGCCTTTTTCCACGAGCCAGCTGAACTGGTTTTTAGTGTAAAGCCCCCGCGCGACTGGTTTCTCGAGATTGGCTGGCTCTGTTTAAGATGCTTTGAAAAGAGACACGATTGTGCCAAGAAATGAAGCTCCGCGACGGCGTTTTGCAAATACGTGTTGCAAAGCACACACTGTCTGTATACACGTCTGCGTCCCCTTTTTTACAGACGATATCTTTTGGATCGAATACATCGCTGGTCAACAACCGCAAAGATATTACGCATTTCTTCAGTTTATTCCGTGAAATCTTGTTTTTTGCCGTATAAAATGATATATACTGTCTGCCGATAAAGTGTCTGGACATCCTTCAGGGTATTCGGATGCTTGCGTGATCAAATCGTAAACTGCGATTACTGTATCTCATAACTATAGTCATTTGTCTAGGAATAACGCTATGTAGTGAGTTAATGTGGACAGGCAGGTGTTGTTAGAAAGTCATCATTTTCACATTGAATGTCGCGAATGAAGATACTTCATGTTTTTCACCTTGCCCCAATAGATTATTCGAGAAGTCGATTAGTTTCACTTAAGTCACACGAAATGCAGTGTTTGTGTAATCAAATTATCGTAAAGTGGTGGGATATTGGATTTCTTACACGCCGGGTTCCAGTCCTCTAAAATTAACACTGTAGTAATGTGGAGACTATTACCGTGACGATGAAATAATCCATGTTTTCAAGCCACTCGCAAAAAAGCGTCAAGCGGAATGTTCATTCATATATTTGCGCGATGCATTTCGTTTTTAATTATTTTTAATTCTAGGAAATGTAAACTAGGCATTATATCTAACATATAGTTATCCTGCGCATTCAAATAGAACGAAGGCAAATTAAATAGTTTCAATCGGAATTCTTTCTCCGAGACCGCACGATTTTAATATCGTACTTCTGCTTTGCGAGCCGTTACGTTCGATTAACCATTATAACCAGATTAAACAGTTTGCTCCACCAGTTTGCGCGCCCAATATTACATTTTCCGATAATCGAAACAATTGCGACGCGCCATGCGGAGATAATGATCCGGCCCATGGACGTGATTTCAGGGTGATGAAGGACGTCTGCATCCGACATTGAATCATGTGTCGACGACAGGCTACCGTTCGCAATGATGACAGCTTGGCCGACGATACTTAACTAGCCGGTACAGTATTGTTTACAATTACGTCCGCAAATTTATGTCTCAAATCTGGGTTAGTAACAAGCGCTGTTAGCAGCAAACGATTACATGATAAGTAGTCCTTCTATTGCTATTGCAAACATAAATTTGTTTCAAAAGACATGGAAAAGTTAAATACACTGCACCACAAAGCTGCAATATATGATGTTTATTGAAATGTGACGTTCCTGCTATTTAATCGATATTATTATCGACATGTAGCTGTACTATACATTCGTAACGATGGACATAAAAGTCCTTAGGTCGCACACGCTATTTTAATTTTGAACCGGAAAATCAAGTTTCAAATGTAGGTCATGCTTCGTTCCGATATTTTGTCGTGTTAAAAGAGATGGTGGAACGTCATTTCGCGCTTCAGTGGAAGTAAACTGGTGCAAGTGTCACAAACATTTCTTTCGCGCTATATCATCGTCGATATAAGTTTTCCCACGTTCGCATTTATTTCCCTGAAAAATCCTCATTCCGAGACGCTTTCCGCAAATTATTCAGGCTTTTAGTAATAATTAATTAGAAAACAATATGATATCACATTTTGTGTCTCCGATATCTTTACTTACATTTTTCGTTATTCATTTGTACTTGTTCATACAATAAAAACAACTGTTAGTTTCTATTTGTAAAAATATTTTGTGTTTCTACCCGCGAAAAGCGTTGCGATGCATTGTTCTATCTTGGACTACTCGAAATCGATCGCTAACGTAAGAGAAGATAAAAAAAATTTGTTGGCATGTCGCCAATACTCGAAAAGCTCGAAAATTATTTACAAAGCACAGTAGGGATTTCTCTGTGCGCGTCTAATGATAACTTTTGTAATTGGAATGCGAATCGTAATGGCCGACGATGCTGCGGTTGACTCAGAATAAATGGACGAAAAGCATTCTCTCGGAGTATACGCAAGAGTATGTACTACGTAAGAATAATTGTGTACGAAGGAAGACGTTGAATAGGTACGAACGTGGTGCATTTTCAAGCGCGCACTCTCTGTTATTGTGCACAACAATACTGCACGGCGTTGCCTTGTCTGAAAAATAGTTTCTCGATAGTTTGCTTAGAGTTTAAATCTCCCCTCATGTTGATAAGATCGAATTGATTCTTCTGATTACGTTAATTTGTTTCGTCTGTATTTTTTTAATATTTTTCATTGTCAGCCTACAAATATAGTCACATGAAGTATTTTTACATCCTAGATTGCAAAAATATACAAACTATTTATGAAATATCGTTTTTGTTTGGATATTGTGTGATATATTAATTTTTTTTAGTAATTATCTTTCATAAACCTTTGAATATGCATTTCCATAAAAAAATCTGCAATAAAATGCTGTTATTAATTAAAATCTTTTTCTTAAGAAATATAATAAACTATTTTTAATGTGTTTATTTTGTTTAATATATATATTTGTTTGATTTCAAAAAATTATGATTAAATCCATATCCATGTTTTCAAATATTAATAAATATTAATAATCGGAAAACAATAATATACAATATATTTTTGTTAATAACAGTGCAGATTTTAATCAAATTATAAAAATATCCCAGGTGGTTTTTAAACATAAAAAAAAATCAGGTAACTATTCCCGGATTAAAATAACATGTATTCCCCCCATCTCTCTCATATTACTGTAGAAATTACTATTTTCTCCTGTCGCTATACATTTCTGAAACAATATAATTAGTCTGACTTTGTTGTTATAAATTCTAAATTTATTTGATTAATTAATTTGATAAATTAATCGCGTAATCGTATGAGAGTATATATATCGATTCGTAGTTATACGATAATAAATCCATCACATTCATCATTTCTAATTGCTAGTCGGATACATATCGCGGGGGATTTGTATGCGGCGATGAGATCCCGGTTGATTAATCTCAGATGGTTCGCAACACGTATACATACGTCATAATGAAAAATCGTGAACTTCATACTTTGGCCAAACTTTCTACGCATTTATCAACAATCACATATTTCCTCGTAAAGTATTGGGCGCCCGCACTTTACTGTTATCAGACCCGGCCAACCATTCCGGCCGGTTTAACAAGACGTACCGGTCATGCAACTGGCTGTTATACGGCGAGCGCAAATGTGGTAACGTTGCGGCTGTCAAAAGGAATGTAACAACGAATAAATTATGGATAAATTACGGCGCTCATTACAAACGGGTTACGAACAAAGCAGGGCCATGTCAGTAACCCCCACGTCCTCACCGTAATTCAATTCCGTACGTCGATAGGCTTACACATTGTCGAAGGTTGCACGCTACCGCTCGTCGACCGTTACGTAAAAAAATAAATGATCGATTTCCACCGGCGCGGGGCATCAACGATTTACAATGCGTCTTTTTGTCGCAGTTAAACGCTGTGTGTACCGCTTGTGATTATCTTTATGTGAAGATAATGTTCTATTTATAGTACTTTTATGTAACAAATGGCGAATGTGAAAAATAAGAATCTGAAAATATGCCAAAAGCAAATGTCAATTTTATGGTTTTTAATTTATGTATAAAAATTGATGATAAAAAAAATATATATTTTTTTAATTAGATTTAATTCGAGTCATAAAACCAGATTTTCGTGGCATTGTTTAGAATTCTCAAGCAAAATTTTCGAAATTAAAAGTTTGAAGAATTAAATCGTATCTGAGTATATATAATAATATCTGTATGAATTATTGCAGAATTTTTATCATTGAGAATTCTGCATGTAAACACTTGAATTAGAAGCAGCACATATTTTAGGTTCGCGCAGCCTATGCGCCTGCAGCACATCCTAAGGATATCATAAAGAATCCGTGCAGCCCTTATAATCGTTATGCCATGTTTCGCACTTTAACGAGCGTCAGAAAAGGTTGGTCTTTTATTAGATAAGATGTTGGTGGTGCCTTTCTCGGTTGTTGGAGCGCAGAAATTCATGCAGGATGATCCCGAAGGTGCAATTAGTCGGAGCTGCTCCTTGGCCTTCAAGCGAGGCTTGTTAAATCCACCTGTGCGATCCTCAAAGACCGCTTCAGACAGATTATTCATCTCAAAAGAGATGAAAACCTCGAAATCTGGGATCAACCTCGCAACGTCGAGATTCAAACGTTTATCGAAAGTATGGTTTAGTAGAAAAATGTTCAGGCGACACCGCGCTTCCGCATCCTAAGAAGCCTTTAACTAATAATTGATAAATCGATGTGACAGATTTTTGTATAAAATAAATAGAAAAATATAGTTTATCCAGCGTTTTCGTAAATTATACTATACAATTTTAGAGAATTTCGAGTCATCAAGGTTACATCTCGCACAAAGTGCAAGTTTTAAGAAGAATATTTAGATACATTCACTCTGCTAATTTTATTAATGGTTGTTATTTTGCTTTGTACATTCATACATTTCAAGTGTTATACGTACACGTTTAATACTGTTTAAGAAGTTTACGACATGAGATGAGCTATATAGCTTACTCCTGTTTCGGATAGAGAACGTCGGATAAGAGCAGTGGTGCGTGTATTTGCGTAGAAAATGGCAGGAAGATGCGGCACAATTGCAAGGCTCCTTTCAGTTTGAGAAATCGATTTTACGAACACAAAAGACACTCTTGCGAAGAAGGAACTTCGTTATCGATTGGATGGAACCGCCTACTTTCTCTCGCTCAGCACACAATCCCGCCGCCATATGACACGATCGAGAAGCCACTGCATCAACATTTTTTTCTCAGAATTTAAGGTAAATGCTGCACGCCATAGATCCGTGCTTTATCAGGTCTTTGCGCGAAAGACTCCCCGCAAGAATTACTATCGCGATATCTGCACTCGTATAAAGTTCCGTTACAGGATTCATGCTCGAGATAGAATTTCAGATATACTTTGCAACGTCGTAACTCGATAAATAATAGTTCAATATAATTGTCTGTGCAAATGTAACGAGAAAATTTTTAATGCCGTCGTAACGCATATCAATTTCAAATAAACTCTCTCTCTCTCTCTCTCTCTCTCTCGATCCTGATATTTAATTTATTCATTTAAATTATTAAGCGTATAAGAATTATTTAGCGGGGGACACGTTTCACGTATAACGTATAATATCCCCACCTTCTTCCACTTCCTCTGTTAAGTGCGTCATATTTTTCTTCACATAGTACCGCGCAAAATGCTGAGAACTAGAGAAGGGAAAATGGATGAGAGCGGCAAGTAGGGTGACGGCGGGAAAGGGTTTTGAATTATGTGGAGCGTAAAGAGGAGGCCGACAAATTTCAACGTTTATTCCCAATCGGATCGGCGATAATCGGCTGTTGTTACCAAATTTTATCACTTGGTTAACTCACTGATAATACGAGATAATTGTCTCGTATCAGAGTGAAAGAAGAACTGGAGAGAACTCTAAACATTTTCAGTATATTTGTGATTGCGAAGATATTCCAAATCCGTTCAGTAATAATAATAATCTTCTCTAAAATAAAGAAATTATACAGGGCGTTATATAGGTATAATATCAATTTAGCTAACGCTAAACTTTCTTACTTGAAATGTTAATGAGTGAAGGTTTCGCCTCGACAAGAAAAACCGAGGTTACGCTACGCAAGTTTAATGAAAATTATTATAATAATTGCACATATAATAAAAGTAAATTATTATATTATTTTCGTTGTATGATTTATCCATCGTAAGTAAGGACAGAGATTCTCGTTAAACGCTGCCGTGCGTGGACGTTGCTGATTATGCTCCCCCATGCGATAAGCATATTCGGACCCTCGTGCTAATGCAATTCCACGAGCTGTGATCGAATTAGTTTCTGGACGAGGTGATCCAAGGTTAATAATGACCAAGTACGGGATGTAACGTGACATCGATTAAATCGTGCGACCCAATTTGCGTTGAAAATATCTGCTCGACAGGTAGATCTTTAAATGGTAAAATGCGTCGTGGGCGAGAATACATACATGAAAGGAAATTTGTAATTGATATAATGTGCAATCATTTACATACACATAAAAGTAATAATTATACTTGGCACACATGATGTGGAAATTTTAATTCTAATATAATTTTCCATCTAAATTAGGCATTTTTTATTAACAAATAAAAATTAACAATAAACCTCCCAGGTCAAGAATAAATTGAGCAATAATGGTTGTTAATTATATCTATAAATTTATTGTAATGATAACATCAATATACGGGTACGTTTCGACTTCACAGAGTCCTCATCAGCCGTAAAAAAACCCCTTACAGATTAAACAATATTAACTTCGAATTTTTGTACACATTTTTAACAACAAAATCGCTCGGATAAAATACAATTATACCATCGCTCATTTTTTTATTAATTTTTATCAATTAATTCAAAACGTAGAATGGAGAATCAATCATTTGAAATTAAAATAAAATATGCATATAGTTTCTTCAATCGATGATCTTTCGGAAGGTGAGTTACGGCCAGCAAGAGTTCACCTGCGTTTGTGAGTACAAAGGGCAGAGATTTAGGTTTGAAGTAATGTCGATTGTGTGCACGCACACACACACACACCTGCGCGCGCGCGCGCAAGTATAAGCAGGTTGTGCAGCAGGTATCTGGGAATCCTGCCTGGAGAGAGAAAAGGGCGAGGTCTTTCGAGCGTGAGTACGCGCGCACCAGAGCGCGTCGTTAACACACGTTCGCACTAGGAAGAACACGGTCCAGCAGCTTTTTGTGTATTACGCTGCGTTTTAAAGATTCGCCGTTAAACTTCGCAAAAGGAGAGAAAGAAAACGCAGCGAAGTATACGACCAGCCCTCGAAGATTTCACGCTCGCCGAAATACACTAATTAGAAGACGCTTTCTCGTCGCGTTTCATCGCGCGTATAAAAATGTGAGATGGAAATTATGCGCGGTCTGTTCATTTGCTGACTTCTGATACCAACGAAATAATGTGTACAATGTTCATTCGCGTTCGGGCATGCTGTAGATTTTTATAATCAATCTTCTATAAACGAAAAGAACCATTTTACTGAAGTATCTAAAAATATGGACACAGATCTGAAAATAATTTTGTTGGGTAATAAAAATAATTACATAATAAATACATACACTCTAAAAGAAAAGATTGACTGAATATAACATAGCATTTTTAATTGCCTACTGCAGCCAAAAATTATAATAGCAGCTGCTGTCAATTAAAAATGCTATGTCATCATATTTTACCATTTAATGTAGCAGCCAATTTTTTCTTGCAGTAGGAATCTTAAACTTGATGAGCAATGCTGCACAAAGTTTTAACATTTTAGCAATTAATTGGAACGTCCTACATGGCTATATAATTATTTTGATGATCCAACAAAATTATTTTCAAATCTATAGCTAAATTTTTTTTGGATACTTTTGCAAAACCGTTCTTTCTGTGCAACAAACAGTGTCTTATTATGAAATCTTACCGTGGATTTTTTTAGTTCTATTTTCTACAATTTTTTATATAAAAAAAAAAACGGTTTTATTAAGATATCTAAAATTTAGCTAAATATAGATTTGAAAATAATTGCATTAGACTATCAAAAATAATTATGTAGGATATTTCAGTTGGTTGCTACAATGTCAAAATTTTGTACAGCATTGCTCATTATATATATATTTGAGTTTTTTTACATAATTATTTTAATGGTTTAATAAAATTATTTTCAGATCTATAATATATCTAGTTATTATTTCGTGTAAATTATAATAAATGCTTTTGCTAAATTCTTACTTTAGCATTTGACTCTTCAAATAAATCAGTTTATATAAAAATCTATTAATTCTATTTGACTATCTTTCACAAGTGCTTCGAAATGGGTAAACGAAAAATGTTATTTACGCGAATAAGATCAAACGTCGAAGGCGTTACGAAAACGGAGATCCGTACCCATCGCACATGAGAGCGATGAGAGCGACGCACACAGGTTTACAGGATGTCGCTCGCAGCGAAGCGTGTCCGTGACTGACTCGCACTGATAGATGCGTGCGAGAGAACTCCATGTTTAGCGTTTCTTAAGGTCAGCCGATCTAACATTCGCGTACCTATGCACACTTTGAATACATTTTTATCTATACGTTAATGCGAGTAAGAAGTGTACAGCGATCTTGGGAAATCAAGCATGTCGCGTGGATTTTGATGATTACGGTAGTTTAGATATCTGAATTGCCATCATCGATATAGCACGCGAATAATCAAGTGGAAAAGACGGTTTTGCTGAAGTATTTAAAAATTTACTACGTATATATACGAGAAGCGTCTATTACGCTCAAAGTTAGAAATATGCAGACTGCGCGCTGATTACTTTCGGACTTGCAACATGTAATCAAACAGAAATAACAATAATCTACGGAAAATTAAATTAGATCGTTGATTTGATACTACTAGTATCTTAAAAATCTGTAAAGAAGTTATTGCGAAAAACGTTACCTCAGCTGGAATTAAATACACATTTTAATTTTAATGCATATTATTGCAGTCTAACTTTAACCGTAATAGGCGTTTCTCGTACTTACTCAGCAAACAAGCTGATATTACCTACTTGTTGTCATTTTGATATTCAGAAAAACGTCATTTTAACGTTACAATAGTTTGTTTGCTGGGTAATTAATTTATAAGTTATTTCTGTTTCTAATCTTAATATTATTTAAAGATTTAATTGAATACAGAAATATAATTCTGTCGTATCAAATAATCAATGCTACGTAATTATTTCGATTATCAAATAAAATTATTTTCAGATCTGTATCTATACTGAAAAAAATTTTTCATTAAAAATGGACGAATCAGAATTTTCTGATTAAATATATTAGAATTCTAGTGGAGTCAACCAGAATTCCGGTTGGTGCAATATTTCTACTTATAGAATAGAAATAGAATTCTTATTATGTAATAGTTAAAATCTACTAGAATTCTTATTTTTACCAGAATAATTATATCAATCAGAATTCTATTCAACTAGAATTCATGTAGATTTAATCAGAAAATTGTGATTCACGTCAATTTTCCATCAGAACTATTACTATTTAATCCAACCAGATCATTTTTCTCAGTGAAACTGAACTTTTAGATACTTCATCCAAATCGTTTTTTTTTTTTCCATGAAGAAGCGGTGATCAAACGTATAATGAGTTTTCCATCATTATTCAAGGAACAGCCTGATAAGCGACACGAGTGCTACCTCGTAGTGACCTTCGGGAGCGTTCAGCAACGCACTTCAATCCTCTCGAAGCTGTGGTACGCGCTAACGAGTTGCGCGTAACGCACATCTTAACCGTCGCGTCAAGTACGTCCATAATTTCCCGTCCATATCGAGTGCCGAGCGACTCGAACTTGGCGTCTGCTTCAGGACTAATGGTCTTGAATAAAGCATCGATTGAGTCCCGAGCATGAAGGAGTGGTTCTGGAGTTTAGACCAATTAACCAATCGGTAGTTCTGAAGTTTCGAGCCGGGGGGGATCTCCCTCGCCAAGCCAAGACTTTGGCAGAGATAAACACGATCGATTCGAGATTTTAACTCCGGAATGGATGCGGGACTCGAACCGCGATATCTCCGCTCAGAATCGACCTGGCGGATGCCGGGGATTAAAATCGGAAGTGCGCACGCGAAAACGAATGCTCGTCAGCTTCGCAGATTTCACGTAGGTTGGCCTCATAGTTTCATGCCGAAAATAAGCGAAAGGAGTCTGGACTAGCAGCGCAAACTTCCTCCTACCGACTGTACATTGAAATCTTGTAAATAAATTTCTGATTGCTAAATATTTTCATTCGCCCTGTTTAACGTATTAATTATTAAATATTTTCATTCATAATTGTAAGATTGGAAAATTATTTAATGTAACTTTGAAATAAATTGGAGTGCGAGCAACGCAACTATATATATATTGAAAATTAATAGAGGATGGATTCCACGAAATATTTACCATCTTTACATTCGAAACCTTTAGAATAATGTATACAAACAGGAAATATCAACTACAGTACTTAGTAGTCAATGAACTACTCTCTCCTGCTGAAAATACTTTATACTATTACTTTAATTTTTTTTAAATAAAAATTTGTGAGAATGTATGTACACGGATGTATATGTTATACTTATTGCTAATCAACTGCCAACGTTTTGTATTATTCAGAAAAAAATAATCAAATGGAACAATATTTTCAGAAAGAGACAGAGAATTAAAAAATTTGAGAGTAAAATTCCAAAAGCTTCACTGTATACCGACACTCTCTAAAATGTTTAGAGTAAATAAAACACTTTAAAAAGTAAAATCTCACTCCTAAAGATTGAAAATGAAGCCACTCTTCTTCAAGACTGGCTCAATTTTCACTCTTTTATAGAGTGAGATTTTAATTCAAAGAATTTAGAGAATAAAATTCCACGAAAATTCTCGATTTTTAAGGATAAAAAAAATAATATCCTAAAGTCCCATGTTTTCCAGGTTTCGTCAGTAAACACCTGTTTTACCTTGGCGATGCATGGCTGGGTGTCGAGCGGAATGTTTCCGATTTCACAGTAGCACGCACAACACGATCACCGTAGCCTCACGTTGCGACACGCAACGCTTCGGAAAAGCGACTGGGAGGAAAAGCCGATGCTATCCGCGGCGCGCACGTTCCCGGATACGGGGTTTATAAATAAACACGACTCTCTGCGCTGCACGTCGGACGTGGTGCGATCCACGCGACACGACGGTCGGACATGGACTGACGTTCCGAAGAAGGTTCGCGACGCGCTCTCCGCAGCTCTCTCGCGGCGATGAATGATCGTGTGAGAAAGAATACCTGTTATTACGCGACACGCCAAAGTAACATGCTGACGAGGAATCCTCCGTTAACCCTCCCGTCGCCGATGGGAAGGGATAATCGAATTACTTCTTCCACCGTAACTTTATCTCGAAAACATTATTCTCGTCCTACCACGTATTTTTACAGTTTAGTAAAGCATCACAGATTTAATTCTTTTCCGTTATCATTTTATGCATTACGTAATTTTGTTACATATCGTGTACGTAATTTCTTTATAACAAAATGAAAGATTAAGAGTTTTTGATTAATCATGGAGCAAAAAATTAGCGAGTACTATTTAAATGGTACACTATAATTAATTTAGGGTAAACCCGGTATATACGCCGCGTCAGCAAATACGCCGCAGAAGTCCGAAAAAATAGAAGGAGTGGGGATAATTTTCCATCAATTACTTTGTTACATGCCTTTATGGTATATTAGTATTATGTTATGATTTCAGTTGCTCTCCGCAGCTCTCTCGCGGCGATGAATGATCGTGTGAGAAAGAATACCTGTTATTACGCGACACGCCAAAGTAACATGCTGACGAGGAATCCTCCGTTAACCCTCCCGTCGCCGATGGGAAGGGATAATCGAATTACTTCTTCCACCGTAACTTTATCTCGAAAACATTATTCTCGTCCTACCACGTATTTTTACAGTTTAGTAAAGCATCACAGATTTAATTCTTTTCCGTTATCATTTTATGCATTACGTAATTTTGTTACATATCGTGTACGTAATTTCTTTATAACAAAATGAAAGATTAAGAGTTTTTGATTAATCATGGAGCAAAAAATTAGCGAGTACTATTTAAATGGTACACTATAATTAAGTAATTTACATTTAAAAGAAAAGTTTGATCAATTGTACGTAGGATGTTACCGTGTAAAGTGAATATAAAAATGCTAATTATTGTAGAAATATAACACACACATTTAAAGATCTCGATATTATTTTAAATAAATTAAACTATGCTATAATGTTACAGTAAAATGAATATTATTGAATTATCAATGAATTGCAAGTAAGCGCTCTAAAAAAAAAAGTTAAAATAATTTAATCACAATCAGAAAATAATAAAAATAATATTTCCAGCATATACTTCTTGAGAGATAAATTATTTTATTTTGTCATCCATAAACCATTTACTGATCGATTACGATCGAAGTCAGCTCGAAGTCAATGAGCTATTTATATTAATGATTCCGTTTTCATCTCAACAAACAGATAGGAATGACAAATCAAACGCGCCTCTTCGAATACGAAGACGGTTGCTGCCGAAGGCCAACGTAGTAAAACGACCAGACTTACGTAAGGATTCACTCGTCGCTAAAGCTTATTTACATATAGTGCTAATTATGCCTTCGTTCAGGTGTGCTGCTGTTGAAGGTGCATATACATATAAATATATATATGTACTCATAGAATTACTCTGCCAAGGCTGGTAATACTAGAGGATGTCTCATGTTCTCGAAGATTGCAGCTAGAAAATATTTTCAAGTCTTGTTTATCTAATACGAAGGTTTCGTTAAACTTTACTGTAGGTGCTAGAAAGTTGAAATTGCAAATTTTTCTTCTGCATCTCTCAATTATCCGATTGTAAATATGGAGCAATGGGCATTTAACAATACTTTCAAATTACATACATAAACTCATTACAAATAATATAATGATTATCTCTCACATTCATTTTCATGATGTTACTTTTAGAGACGAGGAAGGGAGGTGATGTAATAATACCCTCAGATATATGTAAAAAGGGAAAGAGCGAAAGGGCCAGAAGAGGATAATGAACCCGGCTGGTTAATGGAGGTAACAAGCACGACACGGTAATATGACTTAATTGTACATTCCAATTAATGTTTTTGTGCGAATCTCGTCTTACTTGCTGCAAAACTACTGGCATTCATCAGACTGTAACCAAGGTCAGTACTCGCGTGTATTATCTAACGGTAATTTGAACCTGCGACACGCTCAAGAATGCAATGAAAATGAGAGTGAGCATTTACAAACAGTCTATTGTTTCAATTTTTAACTGCAAATTTCTTGCAGTTTTTTTGTATACTTATATTTTATAGAAAAACTTTTACTTAAACCCACCATTTTGAATAATTTCGTTCCGATTTCGTGCAGATTTTTCCATATTTTTTTTTTCTAACACGATAGAACATAAATCATCATAAATAACAAATGCGTTATTTTTTCGTTTTTCCGGGGGAAAGAAATTATTTATATCACAGATAATTTTTCTGTCAGACGTTAAATTCCGTCCATTTTATAATTTTATAAATGCTTTTACAGCAATACTCGCATAAATACACTTGATTCATAAAATACATATTCCATTAATAAATATTTTAAAACACAATAACTTTGTTTCATATTTTCTTTTAAATTGAAATCTCATACATACAATTTTATCCTTTTATAAATAATTTAGTCAACACTATTCTATGTATAATTATTAATATATTTTAATCACGTACTTATAATTATGAATGTTATAATATTATCGTGCTATCTCATTTTAAACCGGGTACACTCGTAAACAGTTTTTGTAAACAGTTAAAAGCTATTTTTTACATCGATATATCTTTCTTCCTTATTTTTGTATAAATTTTTCCTTTCATATTTATAAATAATCCTATTCTCGTCGCCAAATTTATACACGATCAATTTAATTTATATATTCTTGTAGCGCAAACTTTATAATTGTTAATATTTTAAACTTTATACTAATATATATTTACGTTTATTTAAAATGATATCTTATGTTATTATGTTTTGATTTTCTGTTGCCTTTGTATCGTTTTGTTACATTTTCATATTTATATCACAAAAAAATATTTTATGCATCTATACCCTATAACAAAATTCAGAAGTAATTATTCTTTTATATTAAAATTTATTAATTTAGTAAATGAATAATAAATGAATCATAGTTTTTCTCATTATATAATTCATAATATAATTATATTATATTTATATTATATTATAATATAATAAAATAGAAATAAATTTTCTCTTGTAATAATTTATTATTTTACAGTTTTAATAAGATTATCGTTCGTAGATTATTTCTGATCTGTTCATCCAATTCAGTTTTTCTAATGTTAAGCCGAGGAATCTCTGTAGATTATATATATAATGAAAGTTAGGATTCTCTTAGGATACATTTGTGTCACAGTCTAGCCATGTTTATGGTTTAGAGATTTACGAGAAATGGCAAACGAACAATTCAAAGGCGATCCACGTGTTTCTTGTCTCTATTGATTAGGGCTGTATACCGATGGGAGAAAGGTATAAAGAGATTAGCTTGCTTGTCGAGCAGAACGCGATGGGTCGAGAGGCCGTATATGTCCGATCCTATTATGAATTTACCGGTGATTACACTGCACGGAAGTGCGTCGGCTTTTAGCGTCGCAAAATGATAAAAATGTGGGCGAAGCTTAACTGAAAGTATTACGATCGATATCTTGTAGCTGACATTCGTGGACCGGTGTGAAGCTGGCCCCCCCAATATTAAAAAATCGATTTTTTTCTTCATGCATTCGTTTGCTCATCGTTTGCTCACGAATGCTCAGTTGGAATTTTTATTTGCTCACCCTTAAAAGATATACAAAAATTACGTTTTGGGGGGTCAATGTGGACTTGGAGAAATTAATAATCTGTAACTTCAAAGTGCTATATCTTTTTGGATATTGATTTTAGAGTATCGGTTGTTAAGGGTAATCGTTAGAACTCTTCGGGGGGCTACTAGGACTCGTATCAGATTGCCGAATTTCTTTAAAAAAAAATTTTTTTTTTCTGAAAAAATCGATTTTTTAATATTGGGGGGCCAGCAGCTTCACACGGGTCATTCGTGGTGGGTTTTATTGCCTTTTGAATTTTATACGCAAGACATCAGAATATCCGAGTTCAGATAACCTTGAATGTAAATTTAATTGTTCAACGAGATGTTAAATTAGAATTAGAATTCCTTGAAGCAAGTACCATATCTTCTTATATGAGAATATCAAAATTTGGAACACTGTGCGGTTTTATGAAAGAGTAGCGGCGGCAAATTAATATTTGCTCCGTTTGTGACGATGATGATGTATTATTCAGCCTCGGCTTTATTATTTTGCGGAAATGCCATAACGCTACACTGATTGGCTATTCAGGAACTTCAGAACGTCGCGCACCAACTCCTCTTAGCTCGAGTGTCCCGTAATGTTCATATGGATAATGCATGCAAACTCAATCTGATCAGCTTAATGAGGATGTACCCCGATCTGAATGGCAAGTGCAAATTACGCGCGCGCGTGGTCCCAAGGTAAATGTCTATATTAAGGCCTAGGTGTTACTTCCATTTGTCCAATGGAAGTAAAGTTACCGAATTACGTAAGTAAGACGGGAATATCGAACGCAGTAAACTTGCCGACAACTGTCTCTCTCAACAGAGAGTACTATAATTTTCTTCTCAATCGTAACACATTTTTCATTATATAACATTTCTTTCTTTCGATTTATTTTACGAAATATCTCCTCAATATATGATTCCATCTTTTTAAATTTCTCGCAATATTCGTTATTTATATTAAGAGAAAAATGTACTAAATTTTAATAAACATCTGTTTGAATAGTGCCAGTTAATATTTAAATGTAATATCACATCATCGTCACATAATAAATGAATAATATCTAAATGTAAATATATATGTTTGTTTGGTAAATTAAAAACATTTAATTTGATTTATAGCTATTATATTTTTATTTAGCAAATATTTTTTGCATAAGTAAATATCTCATATTAGTATTCAAACAATTATTATGCTATTCAAACAATTAATTAGGTACATTTTTCTCTCAGTGTAGATACATATTAAATAAAGAAAAGATATATCGTCTAGAGTAGTTTAGAGTTAAAAATATGAAAATTACGTTCTTCCGATTCTTTTTCAATGTCAATGCTACGGCAATTTCTCTGACCCGAATAGAACTAATTAACGTGTCATCGGATGCGTTCGATAGCCATCACTGCCGAGATTAAGACAAACTATAATTCCAATGAGAGTGCGGTTCTATCTAGCAAAACGATAGCGACGGAAGTGTCGATCGTTTTCAAAATTACGGGCGTTCGACATTGCGGCGTTTTTCCTCTCTTTCCGTTTCTCGTATAAAGCGCCACGCCGCACGCGCATTGCACAATTAATTGCAATCAGCGTAGCGTTTCTCGTTACTCTCCTGACGCTCGTCCGGGAAGAACCGGGGTATAACAGCGTTTCTAGCGACGAGGTGGAACTTGAAGAACTCATCGTTTCAACGTCGTATTTATAGCTTCTCAAAGGCATGAGAAGTTAGAAGAAACTTCAGTCATTTTTCCTCGGAAAAAGCTATAAATAAATCCATTAGGATTAATGAAAATATTTTTACGCAAATGTCGAAAAATAACATAGATTAATATGCACTGTGCAAAGATAAATGCAGGTAACACGTGACGGTAAAAAATACATCACTATAAAAATTCATGTGTATAAAAAGTGACTACACAATACGTTTTCCATGTAAAAATAATATACATTCTCTCTTTCTTTCCGCATACAAAATGAATTTCACATTTAAAACTAATCATACACCTAAAAATATCATAAAATTTAATACACTTTTAAGTTACACAAGTTAAATTTAATTTATTGATATTGCATTAATCTTTATTACATTATATTATATTTAATATTTGTAACTGAAAAGTGTATATACATATATATATGTACATGAAATTTAATGTATTGCTCTTCATAAAATTTTATGTGGAATTTGCTTTGCACAAAACACATTTATTACATACATTTAAGACCACTGTTAACTTAGTTTTCAGTTACATCATTCATTATTCTTCAATTAGTATAGCAATAAGTGTCCTTTACATGTTACTTAAATATAATAGTTAATGAAATTCTAGTGTATATCGTAGTTACTTTTTACACACTTGCTTTGCAGTAATGTCGTTACATTGAAAGATTATGCGAAGCGAACAGCTATGAAATGATGACAATCAAATAATATATGATGAGATCGAGGTAAGAGATAGTAATTGCAAGCGACATATTTCTCACATTTGTCGTTAAGGAGAGGTTTAGCAAGCATGCCAATATTATCACACAGAATGGGTGTCAAGGGTTCTTAAAACGTAAAGATAACTCGGATGTAGCACTAATAAAAAGACAAGTGTTATGTTTTCGAGTTCTCTCAGTAGAATTGTTGAATTTTGCGGAAGTAATTATTAAGTGAATAAAGAAAGAATGCATAAATACAACGTGTATTAATTATACGAGTGTAATTAACTTTTAAGTAAACGTATATTTCTTTAACAAAAATTTCAATATATTATTTTACTTTGCATTTGAATGCAGACGAATTCACTTTCCGGGTTTCGCGAATCATGAATTTATTTCGCGGCGGTTGCAGTTGTGCTTACTTGATTGCGATTACGGTATAGTTAGTTACGTGCGCGAATCTGTTTCGCTCAGCGTGCTTACTCGTATCGCAACAAAAACAATTTATGAGAGATCGCATAACACGGCGCTAAATGAATTGTCCAGTCAGAATTACGTATAAAGTTTCTTGCAATTCTAAACGAGAACTGTGAAGAACTTATACCAAGAATTAAAATTCATTAGACGTCCTTACAGACAATTAAGTAATCGTTATTAATAGAGAAGAAAAGTGAGGTTTCTCGCTGAAATTTGAGCATCTTTTTACATTTACAAGCATACTGGAAATGAAATTTATTTTCACGAAAATATTTTCGACTAGAATCGTTTTAATTAATTTAAAGTTTCCCAATGTCTCCCACCTGCAAACGAATGCTTTGCGTAATCTCGCCTGCGGAACATCGTAAAACGAATCGTTAAATCGCCTCGCGAATCACTACTGGCCTTGAAGATATCTATCATCATGCAACAAGGTGTCAGACTGTGGGGACATTTGCAGTGAGGCCGTTCGATCGACGACAGCCAGTCAAGATATACAACGAAGCACTTCACGGAGGGCACAAGCGTCTCTCTCACCGTAACGGGAAGTCGCTCGAATTCATTTCGTGGGAACTGCAGAAAGAGAGTCGTTATTTGTTTCGCGTACACCGGATACCATCAGAGTCTAGAAAACGCAATTACGTAAGGCAGTTAAATTTTTCGATTGCGAAACCAGGAGATATCGTGGATTTTCCATGATGTAGAGCACATTGTTTACATGGAAAGAGACACAAGTTACGACGACAAATTGTGCTAACCGTACTTCCGTAAAACACAGCAGACAAAATTGTTAGACAAAATCGTTTAGAAATTTCTATCCCTTTCTTATAGCAAGTGTATTGCGAGTTTTATGGATTTCTTAGTAATTAATTTTTCTCTCTATCGGAAACAGAATATTCGAATATCTTACGAGTGTAACAAATGGTACCAATTATAGGAAAAGTGACTTACGGCCTCATATTTTATTCTTTCGCGGAAACAAGAGCTTCGTGAGTGACTTGCTGTACAGCAGGTGGCAAGAAAACTTGAACGTAAAATGTTACTGCATATGTAGAGTATACACGGTTATGAGTCATAACAAATTATGCAAAAGACGTTTAGTCATTCGCTAGTTATTCGCTTATAATAATATTCACGATAAGGCCAATGCCGAGAACATAATATATACATATATATTATATATACAAATATATATACATATACACAATATATGAACATAAATATCGATAATTGGTGAAAAATTGATAAATTATCGTCATGTTATTCTTCTTACTAAATTTCGTGTGCAAATATTAACCCAGTTTTTACGTCCGGAGATAAAAAGACGTATAGAATTTTTTATTTATTGGCTTTTAAAAAAGCCCTCCCACGCGAAGAACAGAAGTGGTTTTAAACAGAAGTGATTATAAGTATAAGCGTGTATAGTTCGAGACGGAAAACAGAAAACTGATATAGTGACACGTGTTACACACACTGATTGATATGAATGTCTGTACAGGTAGTACTTAAGACTCGATCATTACTAGAGAACTCTGATCGATTACAAAAAGCAGGTTCAGAGACCTAAATAAGTAGACAGTGATATCTATAGACTCAATGGTTGCCAAGTTCGATCGTACGATGGATAGTGCTCGACGTAAGCTCGAGGGAGTATTCGGATTGTTAACCACAGATGATTCTTTTACAGAAAAAGACGATTCTGTAGACTGATACTAATGTATTTGTAGACATAAGGAATCCTTATTTATTATGAATGTGAGTAACAGTATTGTGAATAACAGATTTCTAAAAATATTCTATTTATCTATAAAAGGAATGAATAATAACTCCTTCTCATGAAGATGTAAATGTAAACCTAGATGCATTGCAGTTACATAATGCACCAATGAACAAAGTCACAATGCGCTGTCAGTGGCGTCTTTCTTTTAAACAAAAGAAAATACGAGACTTTGATCTCTCTTTTGATCTAAAGAAAGATATTGATTATCAAAGTCCAAGCTGTCAGTAAAAGGATCAAGTGGTCGAAAGCGTGACGCCAGCGTCGTCTGGCGTCTTAATTGTATTAATAAACGGTTCAGACGAAGCCGTTTGATATCGTTGGGCCGGAGTCAACTCGGGCATTATCTTCATCACGTCTCGCACGAGATCCCTTCGTATAGGAGCCAGCTATTGCGAGTTCGTCCGGCTTCTCACCCACGATTTTTCTCCAACCGACATTCTGCCGAGAATAGCAGCGGGCATTGCACGATGGCTCTTCTCGGTTCAGTTGATGACGCGAGTAACAACGTGCATCACATCGATGTTTTTTTTACAATGTGTTTCTCGTCGTGCTGCAAGTCCTTTCTCGGCAATTTATACTAATGGACGGTCCAGTTTATTTTTAATAAATATATATCCGGTAAATTTTTATAAATATTTCATACTCCATCTGCAATCGTATTTTCATTTCTTCCGTTTGCAATTTGAGTCTTTCGTCCAGCTCAAGTTTTCAATAAAAATTGAAATAATTACTTTTAAATATTTCTATTACTCGTATATTATCAAATAGGTTTTTTAACTCAAGTGTTAAAACTTTGATAAAAATTGAAATAATTATCAATATCTTTCTTTTCAATTTTCTATAATCAAAAATATAATTCAACTTATTTTTATCATAGGATGTTTACAATGCATTGAGCAACAATACATCAATGCAAATTTGCGTAAAAGTAAAAAGCTAATGTAGTCGAATATGTAAATTTCTCGCGTGTTGATCAAAGTACGTGCAATTAAGAAATTACGGTTCGTCGAGACTCTTGCACTTTGATCTCATTGCGCCATGTTCAGAAGAGAGAAGTGGATCATCGACTTGAGATTGGAATCCTAAAATTGAGGTCGACTTCGGCTGATACTTCTGTTAGCAGAGTTAAGATATAGTTTATGCCGCACTTACATTGATCACCTATGTACCACGATGGTATTTTCAACTGGGACACCCTATCGCAAATTTGAATGGATATTATATCTACAATCATGGAGATTATTATTAGCGAACACTTAAATATATATGATATAAAATACTAGAAAGACGTGGAACGTAAAACGTTTCTCTCATAATCTATAGCAGTATGTATACAATTTTGCGATCGTGTACGTAGTTAATTTTGCGGTAACAAGCTAATCAATTGATTAAGTGGGCAACGTGGTACACAGGTGTAACACGTGTTACTTTATGAGATATGGATCGTTTGGATTCTAGAGAACGCGGGAGAAAGCGCAGCCGTATACACTACACCGCGGCAGCAGATGCATTATTTTAGCGCTGCACCTAATCGACGATGGGTTTGCGCGGAGCGAGTTAAAGTTATGGTCCCGATAAGTAGAATAAGCGTGCATAGCGGGAGCCTAGTAGGGAGCCTGCCACAGTACAGTTAACAGCGAAGTGTAACAGCGCGCAATTTTGACTGCGAGGCGCGTCATTCGTCGCGTTATAACTCATTAACTTTAATGATCCGCACGATTTGTTCCTTCTTAGCATCGTTTCACTTCCAAGGCCTGGCATTTGGGGCAAGAAAGCATACGATGGAAACGTACGGAGGACATGCCACGTATTGTCAACGCACCATCTGTCGCGGCAACAAGCGCCTGATTGATCTACGTTTAATCAATATGAAAGAGAATCTATTCGGCGAGACATGCATCAGATTCCACGCGTATCAAATCGCCCTTGTCAATTTTTCATCGTTGTTACGCGCCGATAAATAATCAATTTTCTACTCTGTACTAATAAATAAAGATAAAAATACAAAAAAAGATTGAAAATTATACGTATTATAATCTAAAGTATGCGTCTGCTTTTGTTTAAAAGAGCAAAAGAGCAAAAGCAATTATAAGATAAAAACACATTCCAAGAAACCAAGTCTCTACTTTATAATCTCACAATCAATCTTATTACAGTTGTAGTCGTAAGTTTCTGGAGATCTTTTTTACGATATATTTTTGTTCAGCATCAAACAAGGTATGTAGGTCAAGGTTTCTTCTATTACGTCTTCTTCCTATACAGTGTAATCATAAAAGACACTCTGATAAAGAGAATATCGACAAGTTCGTCAAGCTTTTTTTCTTATGACAAGAGAGCGGACTTCATTTTATCTCGGACAACGATTTTCCATATTCCTAACAAAACTCTATTCTCACGGGTGATAAATCGCGAAAGAGTAGTTGGGGACTTTAGGTGTGCAGAAATGTCGGGCAAACAGATAAATCTTGTCAGAGTTGCCCTTTCTTTCTCTGTCATCCAAGATTATATTTTTAAGGCAGGAAAAAATACAGCTGCGAATAACTGCGCGACTCTAATATTCTTAAGCACGGAAGCTGGATCTATATTTTTCCAGAAAGTGTCCTTGTTTTTATAGTCAAAAAAATTCTCTAATTTTGTTATCCTTTTAATTTCCTCCTTCTAAGCTCATTGGGAATTATTAAATATAGAACAAACCTTCAAAGCACGTTCTATGGATATCCAGAAGACATTCCTGTCTTTAAAAAACATTCCTAGAGTATCTCTTGAATATAAAGTGTTCTATATGTGGGAACGCACTTATATTGTATAGCACTCATAGTACAACGTCAAAAACGTCAATAAAATTAAGAAACCGTAATTTTTTAAACAAAATATTATACGACAGACACTTTAACAAAATATACATACGATTTTTCAATCGTGTGTAACTTTAATGTCCGTTTTTTTCGATGAAGACTCACAAGATCATTATGGAAACTGTACGACTTTTTTAACGATAAATTTTGTCCGCCGAATTTTAATGTCTGAAGAGGGCTTAATCCGAGAGCCGAAACTGTAACGTTATTTATATTTTTATATTTTAATACTTATTTTTATTTTAATTTGATTATTCTATAGTTAAATTATATAATAATTCTTTGACAAAAACTCCCGTACAATTAAAAATTAACTTGGAAAGAATTCTTTAGAATAATTTTTGTAATAAATAAGTTTTGCTTGATAAATATCAGCGTTTGCGTAAAGTTACTTGCGCCTAACTCCTAGTGCCCTTGTTCTTTCCAAGTTAATTTTTATTATACAGTTAAATGTTTGTAGGCGATTTATTAAGTAATGTTTTAATTTTATTGAAAATTCTTGACTCTTTAATCGCCCTTGACATCATTTTGTTCATTTTGTTTACAAAATATTATCTAATATTGGATTTCATTACATGTTGCATTAATAATAATAATAGTAATATCAGAGTCTTATAGTTTATTTATTTTTCTGTTTGTTTTAACTCTCTACATGATCAACTTTTATAAAAATAAAAAAAAAAACGGGCAATACTCCGGTCTCTTCTTATAATTAGTTTTTTATGACAAATAAAACATGGTCGCCATTAAAGAGCTGTCAGCATACGTACGACCGGACAAGACTAACGGTAAGAGAAAGAGAGATGACCCGACAGAAAAAGAAAGTGCAAGAGCCATTTCTCTTGCAAGAGGACGTTACCGTGGATACGTGCAGCGACGAAAGCAAGAGAGTGCACCTACCTACTCTGAAGTGTAACGCGCAACGTCGCGTCGATGGAAACTTAATCTGTAATCGAACCACCACTCATCGCTTTGATACTTGCTACGAATACGAGGGAGCTCGGCCATGAAGCGTAGCCATGTTAAGTTACTTAATAAAATTAAAAACCGCATTAAAAACCTGTTATTTTTAGAGGCCTTTAAAAGTCCAAGTCAGAAACTTATTATTATATCATTCAATTACCGTTCTTCTATCATACATTACTATGTATAATAGAAATCAACAAATCTTTTTAAAAATAAATAATTATAGTTGAAAAAAGTTAAATATTTATATTCTATTAAATATAAGATTTGATATTCAAATATATTAATATTATATAAATTGTATTTCTAAAATTATGTAAAGTTCATATTTCGTGAATAAATTTTGTTTATTTCAATTTGCTGATCTTAATTTTCTTCAAAAGCATTTCTTCACAAATATTTTACATTTCACACATGAGTATTTTTTAGCTCACTCCAATTCATTTTCCAATCTTATTAATCGACCTTTATATTTTCGACCATATTTTTATAAAAAAAATATCCGCAGGTTCGAAAAATAATTTGGCTGAAATCGATTTCTATCAGCAATAAACGCATTCATAAAAAAAATTGATCCGTTAGAGAAAGTCCGTATAGTATACTTAATTGCCAATTTCCAGTCGATTTAATCCAAATCGACGACTTAACACACATTCGTGGCTGGCGATATACGCATTAATTATTCCTAGCAGACCTATTCTGCTTGATTGCACCATTTACATTGATTGAGATAATCACACAATACAAAATGTGTCGTGCAGTTTCTAATTCTTCAGCGAAGATTTTATATTTTTCAGATCTATACGATTGTATGAGCTTTTATAATTCTTAATGGGTATTTTCAATTGTTTATAATGTATTATATAAACGTATATAGATATATTTATAAAATATAAATAGAATTCTTTTGTTTTTATTGTTCACAAATATTATTATACTTCACGGAAAACTGAGATCTGAGATCAAAATACAGACATTTCAATTTACATAAAAGTCAACGAGAGAATACCACAATATTGGAAGGAACATGAAGAACGTTAACAATCTCGAGAATACAGCTTTATATGATCTAGCGAGATGATCGAGAGAAGTCACAAGAGAGAGAAAAAGGACTGTAAATTTGGTGAATCTCTTTCTGTGCACCTACCAGAGAAATCATTCGCGGACGAAAGTTTCGCGATTTAAAGCGGGTCGCGCGACGAGTTCACTTTCGAGAGAGTTTGCGGTAAAAATCGGTGTGTGAGAGAAGATATGCACGGTGCATGCAGATATCGCGTGGTCGCTCGTCATTATGCATGCGACGTTCATCAATATCTTCTGTCAGCGTTAGCAGTCATTCAATGACTCACAATCAAACGTGTGTACCACGCCGCGCATTCTGACTTCGACGGCGAAACGTTCGATTATCGGAGACGCGTGTACGAGAAATCGTCTCGGTTTTCGAACGGCTTGAATAGAAACGTGTAAAGAAATTTTAATGGAAAGGAAATATCGATACGTTCACACTTTGGGGATGATACTTTTCCTATATCAAACGTTCTATTAAGCGTTTATACGTAATATCTGTATTAGATAACTTACGTGATAAATAGTGAAAATGTAATTCGTAATTTTCACTTTCTTGTTTCAAACACACTTTCGCTAAATTTTAAAAACCGTTTAATAAGTATAAATCGTGTAATAAATATACAAACTGAAAAATAAATATTTAAAATTTAATAGATTTTTTAAAAGTATTTAATAAAAACATTTATAAAACATTTGTAACATTCATTAAATGCTTTTTACTAGCTTAAAGTCTTTACATGAAACATTTCAACGATTCAATAAACATGTATTTAATACCGTTTCTTTAACGTTTTTATACATCATAAAAACGTTTCAGTTAAACATTTTTAACGTAAATTATTTATTTGGATATTTACGTATAACCACTTATTGTTAGTCTCTTTCTTAATAAAGACTGAGTTATTAAGGAAGCAGGAAGAGGATATTTAGCTGAGGACGTTGTCCGATAGAAAAGCACATAAGATATTCGAAATAGATCATCTCGTCATGTGTACTCGAACGTCACAGACGTGATCAGAAAATCGATTGACCCGAGCGCTGCTGGTATTTATAGGAAGTGAGTTCTTCACTCCGCGTTCTACTTGCTGAAGCACTTGATCGCTGTCTTCCTGTATTATTGGAAAGACACTGACAGAAACAGAATGTTAATAATATTCGGAAATACCTTCATCTTTTTATTGATTCGCATGATGTTGTTACTAAGAATAACACTTGACTGCCTCTCAATTTGATCTCTTTCGCATATAAAATCGTTATGTCAAACATCATGCGAATGATTTCCTCGATAACAAGGTTTTTAATCAAATTGATATTTACTTTTTCCTTAGCTAGAATTCGAGGATCACGCAATTAGTAAATTAAAAAATTTTCTAACTTAAAAGTTAAATGGAACAATAGTAAGATAGTTAAGATATCGCAATAAGCGTTATAAGCTCGAGGAAATCATTCGCATGATGTTTGACATAGCGACTTTATATGCGAAAGAGATCAAATTGAGAGGCAGTCAAGTGTTATAGTCAAGTGTTATTCTTAGTAACAACATCATGCGAACCAATAAAAAGATGAAGGTATTTCCGAATATTATTAACATTCTGTTTCTGTCAGTGTCTTTCCAATAATACAGGAGGACAGCGATCAAATATAAAGTCAAATACTCGTATAAAGTTGTCGTAAAATTTAAAGAAAATGCACAAATATTGGTACACTATACACAATACACTATGTACAATCACTTTAAGCTGTTAAGAAGTTATTCATAATAATAATAAGGTATTTCATTACAACATCAATGACGTTATAAATAAGAATTTATCGCTTATTTAATCTTGCACATAAAAATTTCATGCATAATGCAAAGAACAGTTTCTGGATTTCTCTCGTCCGTTCTGTTCATACACGTTCGCATATTAATATAAACACCACACACATGTTTTTAGTTTTGTATATGTTTTGCTCTATGAGTACCATGTATTCTGTAATGACCATAAATCTTTCATTAAATTCGCAGTCTGATTTTCATAAGCAAAGAGAGAGAGAGAGAGAGACTTTTAATAAATCTATTTAATACTCAAACGTTAAACATTGCCATAATTAACTTTCAAGCTGTAATCTTGTCAAATCTAATTTTACCTAAAATTAAATAAGAAATAGAATTTTTTTTAATATTCTTGCAATTTTTAATAAATTCTGCAATTAAGTCGCAAAAAGATATGATTTTATATCATTTATAAATGAAACTCAGTTTTTATGATTGCAAGAAAAATTTGCTATAAAATATATAATTAACAGAGCGTAATGGTTAAGACGTTACGTATACACCGATCCGAGTTTAGTTCTATGAAGTTTTATATAAAAAGAAATATATTCAAACTAGAAAACTAAAGGTAGGAATTAAATGAGGTGGGCCTCCTCTCCGAGGGTGGTAGATTGTTACGTATTCACCTGCTACCTTGTGTCCTACAAAAGTTTAAAGCGGCGCTTGATATCGATTTATTTCCCAAGGTTATCCCTTGAAATATCTCCTTGAGAAGGAGCATTCGCTAACATCTCGCTAAGAGAACTCATTTGTCAATCGTGTCGTATCAAAATTTTAAAGATACTCATAGAGACAACTAGTAAGAAATTTTTAATAACATTATTGTATGATAAAATTTTGAACCATGATATTTAGCGCTATAATTCTAGTCTAGATATTAAATCGAATTTATTAAATTATCACTTCTCTTATATAAATTTGGTATGTAACGTCAAATGTCAAGATTAAATAAAAATCCCCCAATACATTATATCAGTATTAAATCTAAATCTAAAAAAATGAGAATAAAATAAATAATAAGATGTGAAAGACCGTCAGTTATCCTATAAATATAACAAAAAGCTTTTCATAATTATATTTCTAACCAATCTCTCTCATTCACCGTAATTACTTGGATCTAATTAATCCTCATACGTGATAAAAGGGCGAATAGTACATTTTGGCACTTGCCCTAGTCTATGTCGAATGGAAGACGGCTCATTTCCTCTGTGTTTCTCTCACAATCAGTTCTGAAATAGTGAAAGTCATGTTCCTAAGACGTAAGTACTTTTAGGGCGTGATATCGACCGTTGAAATTGCTGTAGCGCCGCCAAGGGATACACCTTGTACTGATAATAATGGACGTGTCTACGTAATAGGTACAATCTAGGTCGTTTAAATCACGATAACATTATACCGCGCGAAACTGTACGGATGACGCAAAGGTCGACCGCACGTACTTCAAGAAAGAACCCAAATGGAAACAAAAAAGGAGAGATAGAGATAGCTAGATGGATATATACATATATATTTATATATAGAGAGAGATCCCCTCAAGCGCATAAGTTATAAAAATACTGCAAATTTAAATAGTATTCGAAATTGAATTATGATGAAAATATAACCAATATAAATTTTAAATATATAAAAAAGAAACGTTCGCGGGCGTGTGTGAAAGAGAATTAAAGAAAGAAAGAGAAAAGGAAAATAAGAAATCTTTATAAAAGCTATATCAGAAGAACAAAGAAATTCTTCTAGAATATGTCTTTTATAATATGGCCACCGAGGAGACGAGACATCTTTATATTAAAAATAAATAAAACCTGCACGGTACATTGCTCAACGAGAAGAACTGGATGCGGTGAAAAGTAATTGACGAATGTAGGTCGCTGAGAAGAAACGATGACGTGTGTATACATACATACATACATACATACATACATACATATATATATATATATATCTGTAAAATGTGCGGACAATTTAATCTTACCTATATAGAATGCTCTGAAGACATATCGAATTACAGACACGCCGCACATGGCATTCCCGATCGTACGTCAATTATAGTCACGAGAAGAAAATGCGGTTAAAAGCATTCCGAAGGATGGGGAAAATGTGAAAAATTGTTATTATCCGTGAAAGAGTGTCTTTATGAGAAATTATAACACGCATATCGCGACTCGGTTTGTTCTGTACAAAAGAACGTGAAAAATTATGATTTGCTTATTTCTTGTCAAGTTGTATATCCCCATTCTTTCCCCCATAAGTGAAGATCGCATGTCAGCACGTGGAAAGAATATCTTTATTGAAGTATATGAATATTTAGCTGAATACAGATCCAAAAATAATTTTGTTTGAACCATCAAAATAATTATGTAGGATGATTACCTAAACTTGCGAGAATGTAAAACATTTTTATGCTTTCAACACGAAGAAATGTTCGTGCGCGAACGTCATTCGATTTCGTCCTTTGTGAGTCATTGATTCATCAGTCCATTTGAAAAGATGAACGAACGTTCGCTTGAGGAAGGTCACGCACGGAAATGGAGTGGCTATTAATTAGGTTTTGCAGAGAGAGGGCGGCGAAGAAACGTGACTAGCAAGTTCCGAGGAATTGAGGACAAGTTCAATGGGAGCGCCTAAGTGAATCGTAGGAAAAGTGCCGAAGGCGCTCAAAGGTCGGAGGTGAGTGAGAAAACCCGTTAAGCTAAACCCGAAAGCCTCGCATCCCCGTGAAATTTTCTTAGTTGTTGTTTTGTGGTAAAGATCGGTCAGAGATAAATAGATAATTCTTGTACATCGCATACAAGTCACTTTTTCCAGTTTTGTCAAAAGAACGTTGTCTACTTAAAAGAAATTTGCGCGAAGAAACCGTCTCTTTATCGATAAAAGATGATGATGAGATCTAAACGTCAGGCAACCTGCGGAAGTGAATTTTCTCTTGCCAATAACGGTATCGTTAACATAGAATCGAAAAATTATCTTCTTAAAGAATATAAACTATCACAAAACTATTAAATTTGGAAATCGACTCATTAAGTTATAACAAATTAAAAAGCAAATTATAATAATATAAGAAAATAATATGCTGACTCACATTATCTACTTAAATTATATTCTTTGAGATATAAAAAATGTATATCATAAATTTATCTAATAAAAAATTTCTATGTATTGTATTTACAGAGAGAATAATGTAATATATTTATAAATATACATGTGCATATATAATAAATAAATATTCATGTATATGTATAAATATATATAATAGTAATAACATTACATAAAAAAGAAAGTGCATATTTCATGAACGAAAAAATTAGGAAAATGTTTCATTGCGCGCTAATAATGTTGGGAATTTTTATTTTCCCGGAAATATATATTGTGGTATTTACTTATCGCATCTTCTTCCGAATTTTATCAATATGTTTGACGTGGTTTTTTTCCTCGCGCGATGACTCTGACGAAAATATTTACTTGCCGTTTGAAAAGATTTATGTAGCTGTAAGTAGACACTCGTATAAAAGACCACAAATTGAGATCCTTTTACGGAACCAATGCTCACTTCAATCGAGCGTCTTCCTCCTTACGGTATCTTCTTCTCTCCTTCTAACCGCGGGACATGCTCCCATTCATTTCGGACTCCGCGCTTCGTTGCACTCGATGGATCTTCCATCTACTTTTGCATACAGTTACATATTAACTTGATTTCCTTCAGGATTTCCGCCTTCCGAAGTTTGAAGAAAATTACGTAATTATCACTATAGGTATAACTATATTATACTACACCTATCATTGTTAACTAACAAATAAAGTGGTATCGATTAAATTACGAAAGTGCAATAGATGTATAAGTTATTAATCTTAAACAAAATCAATTATCAAGGATTGCTTACGTTTTTAACGGCTATCATGTAGATATATCTCCAATGTATTATATATCTATTGGAGTTATAGATACATACATATATCGTATGTATTACGTGTGTTACATGGTTATCAAAATTTAATTGGGGCGCCCGTCGAGCAAACTATCAACTTGAAAGCTAACGAGAAATTCCATTACTGTTGAAGGAAGGACATTCTCTACAACCAAGAGAGTAAATCTCGGGAGATTGAATTAAAATTGCAGGCGATGTCTGTAAATCCGAAGATATTGAGTACCGAAATACTTGCAATATATGTATACCTACACATTTTTAAAGAAGAGGTGTAGATTGCAGATTTTTTAAAGAAAAAGCATTTTATTTTTTAATTTTTAATTTCTGATTGTTTGGAGAAAAAGCAGAAATTGAATTAAAAACCAAAAAAAATGCTTTAAAGAGAAGCGGAAAATGTATCAATACGGAAACCATAAGAAATAATTTGATCTACGATCAGACAGCGGATAGAAATGCATTTAAATTATTATCGTATTTCCATCGATCTTGTTTAGAGGCACAACGACTGGCTTCAGCCCTATACTTAATTTCGTGTACCGTGAAGGAACTCGGCGGCACGCAAAAGCGGAAATGACGAATGTCGCTTATGCGTCACGTCCGAAGGTTGCAACGTAAAAGTGTGAGCCAAGGAATCCTTTCACTCGGCCTGCACGATGTAACTTCTTATGTTCGTTACGACGGTGGTTTCGTGCTAACACGTGCCGCGATTTCATTCGCGATGCCGAGAGAATCTCTTCGCATGCATTTCTCCCTCATGATTTCGATTCATACTTGAAATCCAACTTTTTTTTTACGTCGTTTCGCCGGGAAACGTATCAATGATCGCTGATCGTGAACGGATACTTTCGAGATTAAAAGATTCGCAGTTGTTATCGTCACTTCGAATTTATCGCGGTTTATCGCACGCCTAAAAAATATTACTTCAATCAGTTGTCGTATCGTTTGTATCAGTTTGCATATCTATCTTAAATAGATGCACAAATGATAAGAGAATAATCATCAATGTATCGCTTTTTAAAATGTTTTAAAACTTTTTGTATCATTATAATTTTGTATCACACAATTTTTAAATTCAATTTTAAGATATATTTTTAAAAATATTTCAATCGATATAGACGCATTAGTTTAATAAAAGGTAATAAGCACTCATTTTTTATTTGTTACTTCAACCGTTATATCAACAATTTATATAGTACGCAATTTAGAAAATCAATTAGTGGTCTATAAGTGTAAAAATATACAATACAATACGATTGCCTTCACATTAAAATACTACGTTTATGACGCATGATAGTTTGACATGCGATTAACTTCTAATAATGCTTCAGAAACTTTCTACCCGCACATTGCGGCAGAACATCTCTAGGACATGTAATTAGACGGACAATAATCTCGCAACAATCTTTATATTGTATTATTAGGGCGAGCATATTATGGAAGATTAAGAAATATTCTGTTACGTAAACAACAGCGAGCGGGATGATTTTAACACAATTCGAGTAATTAATTGATAATAATGACATTGCATCGATGCGACTTTTACATTCCAGTAAAATGACTTGCGTAACTGTATGCGTAAATGATTTGTATAATAGATAATTATTTCAATGTTTTATGTTGCACGCTAAGGCAGCGCCAACTTTAAAGAGAGAGTGTAATGAATTAGCAGATGCGACCGGTAGAGAAAATCGAATAGCTGTATCGCTTGCCGTTCCATTCCATTCGGATAACCCACTTTCGACCACCGTTGCAAACCTCAGGGCATGCACTGCACGCGGGATCTCCTAAATGTTGTGTCATCGATGCGCCTCTGGCGTTTGCCTACCGCATTTTACACGCGTTTATGTGATACTTCCCGCATTGGATTATTATATAACATAACAGAATTTTCTCGTAGAGTTTTCATTAGAAATGGCTTAGTTCAAAATACATTCCGCGTGGAAAATATTTCCGTATCGATATAAAAACATTATTCACGTGTCTTGAGAATTGCTTTGAGCTTTTTATTCATACACTACGTGCCCACGCGTAGCAGAGTATCGCCCACCCACATTGTAAATGAGAGCATATTAGCAATATCATTGCGTTCCAATTTGTCAAAGTACCGCGATCGAGTGCCCTGTAAGTTATTAAACGAGGACATGACCGGGACAGGGATGGTTGGATGATGATTTACGCGTGGGTGCGAGAGTCCCTCTCGGCTTTGCACATCAATGACCGAAGGGAACGATAACGGTGCGGCATTGGGACGAGAGCGAGGAGAACAGAATCGAGGAACGGAGCATCGGACAATTGCGGCACCGTGAGAGGCGGCACAGTTAATGGGCGACGGCTACTCACTGGAGGCTGCATGTAGCCTCGTTACAGACTACTGCATACCTGCAAACCGCCCGTTTTATTTGCATTCGAGAGCAATCCGCTCCCGAAAATCGCGTCCGGAACAATCTAATTCTGATGAAGGACTTCAAAATCGTAGTTTGATTTTTGCAATATTTTCCATCATAACGTTATATTAATATTCTTTAGAGCGCATGCTAAAATCAATCCCGAGTAGAAAATTGGATCCGGTCAACCTGACGTATCATATGTGGCCCTGATCAGGGAGCATTCCGATATGCCATATTCAGGAACCTCTGATTCGGGCCTGATGAGGGAAAAATATGGTATACCGTATCAAGGCATGTCTGAGAGTATAACGTCTGTGAAGCTGGCCCCTCATTGTCAAAATTTTGAAAAAATAAGCAGAGTTCTGGTTGCCCCCCGAAGAGTTCTATTGATTAAAGCGAAAACACCATTTGAAATTACGGGGGGGCCAACTTCACGATTCTGCAACTTTGAAGAGCTATAACTTCTAAACCGTTCATTTTAGCACGTTGGTCTATAGAGGACAATCGATAGAACTCTTTGGAGGGCTATCAGAACTCTCAAGAAAACACCGAATATCCAAAATTTTTTTCCAAAAAAATTCGGCAATCTGATACGAGTTCTAGTAGCCCCCCGAAGAGTTCTAACGATTATCCTTAACAATCAATGTTCTAAAATCAATATTTAAAAAGATACAGTACTTTGAAGTTACAGATTTTTAATTTTTCCAAGTCCACAGACGAAAAATATTTTTCTCGGAAATTCGATGTTTTCTTGAGAGTTCTGGTAGCCTCCCAAAGAGTTCTAACGATAATCCTTAATAACTGTTGCTGTAAAATCAATACCTGAAAAGTTCTGGGACCTTAAAGTTTTAGATTTTGATATTTTTACAACTTCTCGGAGCTATAACTCCTTTGTTTGCGGTTTTAGCGCAATGATTATTAAGGATAATCGTTAGAACTCTTGGGGGGGCTACCAGAACTCTCAAGAAAACACCGGATTTCCGAGAAAACAATTTTTCGTCTGTGGACTTATTGTTAGAAAAATTAATAATCTGTAACTTCAAAGTGCTATATCTTTTTAAATATTGATTTTAGAGCATCGATTGTTAAGAATAATCGTTAGAACTCTTTGGGGGGCTACCAGAACTCTCAAGAAAACGCCGGATTTAAGAAAAAAAAATTTTTCGTCTGTGGACTTGGAAAAATTAATAATCTGTAACTTCAAAGTGCTATATCTTTTTGGATATTGATTTTAGAGTATCGGTTGTTAAGGATAATCGTTAGAACTCTTTGGGGGGCTACCAGAACTCTCAAGAAAACGCCGGATTTCCCAGAAAAAAATTTTTCGTCTGTGGACTTAGAAAAATATTAATAATCTGTAACTTCAAAGTACTATATCTTTCTAAATATTGATTTTAGAGCATTGGTTGTTAAGGATAATCGTTAGAACTCTTCGGGGGGCTACTAGAACTCGTATCAGATTGCCGAATTTCTTAAAAAAAAAATTTTTTTTCTGAAAAAATTTTTTTGGAAAAAAATTTGGGAAATTCGGTGTTTTCTTCAGAGTTCTGATAGCCCCCCAAAGAGTTCTATCGATTGTCCTCTATAGACCAACGTACTAAAATGAACGGTTTAGAAGTTATAGTTCTTCAAAGTTGCAGAATCGTGAAGTTGGCCCCCCCGTAATTTCAAATGGTGTTTTCGCTGCTTTAATCGATAGAACTCTTCCTAAATTTGATAGAGAACTCTAGAACTCTTCGGGGGGCAACCAGAACTCTGTTTATTTTTTCAATATTTTGACAATGAGGGGCCAGCTTCACAGACGTGAGAGTATATCTAAAAATGCATGTAGTTACGGGTCTGAAAATAATTTTGTTGACTATCAAAATAATTATATAAGACGCTCAAACAGACTGCTAGAAAATCAAAACGTTTTGCAACATTGTTTCAGATTTCTATAAAATTATTTTAATAAACAGATAAAATTGTTTTCAGATTTTTTTTTTTTAGTTAGGTAAGTTAAATATTAGATATTTCAGCAAAACCGTACTTTCTGTAGATTTAATCGGTGTAGCAAATCGGTAGCAACGTCGCTCGATACATCCTTGACGTTATTACACAAATTATCTAGGTTATCGGACTCGTTACTGATATCTTTAGTGTCATTATATGCGATCTTATCTGATTACAAAGCGACACGCGGATAATTCGCGCTCAGGGAAAGGCGCGACGTACCGGCGATAAATCTTCATCGGTTTCGTTGCGTAACACACCACGGTGGTCTCGTTGTTTTGTTGGAAGGAAAAATGGGTTACCGGTAATTGTATGCAGTATATGCGAAAAGGAAGTTTGTACTGTGACGTGGCGTGGTCGGGGTATACGGTTATTTTGTCGATGTGGCACCTCAAGGTATAGAGAGAAGCGCATACTCCGCTAGAATAGCTCCATTTGGATACGGGTTCGTAAGGCGTTAATCGGCAAAACGTGTTTCCGCGTTCTTAGCGTCGCGATTGTGTCCCATTACGAGTTTCATTAAGCGTGCATTTATCGTTCAAGAACGAAAGGCGATATTCCACTTTTCTCACAGAGGCGATACGATGCCCGAAGGATATTGCCAATCTCCATCGGAATGATTTCTTAATCTCTCACGTCGTCAGGAAATAATTATTTGCTTGCGCACGCAAGTTGCGTCACAATTTATCACTGCTTCCTGCTCTCTCGAATAATTGAAATTGCATTAGAGAATAATCCCTTTCTTTAATTCCTGCCGCTTAAGCTCTCTAACGATCTCTAATGATTCTCTGAGATTGATCGTGGTCAAGTACCTTCACTAAATCGTTAAGCGTGCAGTGAAAATACATGGAACACCGTGACGTATGTATTAGCTACGACAAATCCGTCCATTAAATTATAACTCAATGAATTGCGACTCGCATGATACGGAACGGCGGACAAGTGTTATCCGGCGATGACTGTGTGACACGAGAAAAATTTACGAGCAAATTTTTCTGTGTGATTTCACTTTGCGTCACACAGCGGATGAATGGCCACTTTGTACGTTGTGAAACCGATTTTTCAGCGTGTCATCGATCATCGAGATAAAAACGGCTGCGATCGACAAGAGCGAAATACAATAAGCAGGATGAAATTTCAAACACCAGAATTCCATTTGTTGACAAGGTCTTCAAACAAACACAGCGAGAAAGATTTGAATATAATTAAAAATAATATATGTATAAAGGTCGATCGATAACCAACAAGTTTAATATGTCATTTGTTTTCCCCAATGTTCCTCCATAATTTTCATCCCTGTGATGTTTTAATAATTAAGCTTCACATATAAAATGTTAAACTTAATCGAGTTACAAGCCTGAGTTTTTCATTTTCTAGTTAATTTTAGATTTTAATATATGTGTTTTTCTATTTGAAAATCAATAAACTGATGATTTTGTACTGATAATTTTAAAAGTTACACAGTTAAAAAAAATGTGTCGAATTTAACATAACTGCATGTCCCAAACGGTCCACTCAAATTTTTGGGTTAATTTAACACAAGATGAACATGTTAGAAAGTTACACAAATATTATGTAAGAGAATAAATACAAAAAAGATAATATCGATGCAGTTAGTAAACAAATCGTGGGAAGCATTTTCTTTCGGAAAATAAACATTTATGATATATTAAATTAACACATATTTTATTCATTTATCTTAGAATTTATCTTAGTTTTAAAACACACTTTTTTTATGTTACGTGTCCATTTACTCATAAATTGTGTCATTTTGACACTAAGAAACGTTGAATATCAATTTCACACAAAATCTTTAACCAACATAATCACATTATGTTAAATTAACACTCGATATATTAAAAAATTCAACACAAACTGTTAACACAGACGTGAGTGGACCATTTCCAACATAAATACACAATTTTTTTTACTGTGTATCGGTTACAAAATTACCAATTAGTGATTGATCATAAATAGAAAAATGCGATTTTTATTTTATCATCAAATTAAGTATAATCACAAGTTAACCAGAAAAAACCAGGACAGAGAATATAATTTAAGGTTCCGTTATTTCCACTTCCATTCTTCATACTTAAATTCGCGAAATATTATTCGCTCGATCACTCATAAAACCGAAGATTAATGGTAACTCCAATTATGCACTTATAACCGAGAATCCAAGTTTTTGCCTTGAAAATAAGATAAATGGAGGGAGAGAGAGACCGCACACGTATAGAAATTATCTAAGCACGCGGATTACGCGTAAAGAAACGGATTATGTAGTTTGCAGGTAGAACGATGTTGTACCCAACAGCCCGGTCATTCCATTCACCGCAGCGCTCCACATAACGTCCCCACGCAACGTCTGTTTTCGTGATTTAATGCGTGTTACGACGACGTGGGCAGGTGGCAACGAGACAGAAGGAATGAGAGAGAAAGAGATGGTGGTTCTCGCGACGTCAGTCGACGGAATTCGCACTCACCTGCGATTTTTCTCTCGTTCGCATACCTTTGACGCCCATCGAGCCGTCATGGCGAGCTCGCGCGTTACTCTTCATTCCCGTTACGGTATTTACAGGAAGTACCGTCCGACGTGGAATGCACGCATCACTGGAAAGCTTTGTGACGTCCTTCCTCCCATCCGGCACGGTCACCCGTGGCGTGCATTCGTAATGGCGGAAGTTATCTCCTCCACAGGTGGATCACGATAGACTTATCGATGATAAAACGAATTTCTCGGTAGCATTTGAAAGGCGAGACACAAGAGAGGAAGCGATAACTCAAAAGATTTAAGTAAACTAGAGTTACTAGTCGAAGTTGAATTAAAATGTGAACGTCATTAAGTGTTATAAAGAATGTAGTTCAATTCTTGAGTAAAATAACATTTTGTCATTTTTAACTTCCAAGTGTGTCAAAATGTGTTATTTTTTTTTTTTGTTATTTAAAAGATATGGTTAAAAAACGCACAGTTAGTTAATCAACCCATTTTCCTAGTTGAATTGCTTAGTTTTAAAGTAAACAGCGTCCATATTAACTTAAGTACTTAGTAAATAAACCAAATTCGACTAAAATAATACATTTCTTGAGTGAAACTGTTTAACTCGATTGTTTTAAGTAACAATAGAACAAGGCTAACGCTATTGTTTTACTTTAATTATAATGATATATTAAGTAAGAACAGTGGCAATCCATAGAAATAATTAAAAATAATATAAATTGGGCATAATTTAACGTTATAAATTTAATAGTGTTCTGGACATCTCGTTAAATATGATGCACTGAGAGAAAAGTGTTGATATTTGTGGCTGTTCGATAGCGTACAAAACCATTTTTATTTTATTCGCGGATCCCTGGCTAAGGAAGTCGACACACGAACGCGGTCCGCGCGACTGGCTCTCTACTTCCGTACTGATTTCATCACTCATTTTCGGCAGGATCGCGGATCCTTTATTCGTGCGTGACGACTCGATTGACTTAGATCCATCTCGCGACGACAGACAGCCAATTATAAGCGAGCCGTTTTTTTTTTTCCTTTTGAAGCGACGTTATCGCTTCTAACTCGCATTCCAGAACATTCGGATGAGAGAATCCGTTTTTATGGATTATAAACTACAGATCGAAGGTCGATATAATAAATACATGATCGAACGATTCGGAAGTCTTCTCGTCCGAAATGACTTTACAATCTTGAACCGTGGCTATAATTGCATGGTAAAATAATTATGATGAAGTGAAGAGTTCTATTTACTACTACAATGTTAGTAATAATAATTTTTTTTATAGTTCTATATACCAAAAAGTAGCAGTAATCGTTATAAAAATAGAACTCCTGACCATAATTATATTTTACCATGCAATTATATAGTCATAAATACACCACTTTTCTCTCTTAGCGTGATATTTAAATATTTTAAAAAACTCTCTTAAAAAAACAATTTTACAGCAGCTGATTATTTTATTCGAGCTTTTTCCAAATATAATCCTCGACGTTATGACAATGTCGTGCTGGCACGACGTTTTCGACGTTTTACGTCAATTTGTAAAAGCTGTTATCATACTCTACAATACTCAGTTAGAATTAGAAGAGGATTTACTACTTTTTTTTTACGGCGATAAACGGCGCTCATTCTTTCTATCGAACAATCGCCACCCTTGGCCTTAGCCTTCCAGTCAATTCGCTGGCAATATACCTCACGGGGCATCATGCAATTACGTGAGGCGTCAGTGATTACAGAGCCCGACGTCGTTCAGCCAATAAAACAACGTCACAACGTCGCGTCGCTGTGACCTTTTTAATCATGCGTTTACAGTGCCGGTGGTTCGATGGTATGTTCTATGGTATGTTAACGCAGCAGTTTTTCAGCTCAAAATTCCTCTTTGATTACGAAAATCACACGTTTCTAAGTAATAATGTCAACATTTTAACGGTATAACATCGATGTAACATGTAACGAAAGTAGCTGGTAATTATTTATGCACGCTATCATGATTACGAGAGGTGCGATTCTATTATCAGTTGTTTGATAAGATCGTACCGTATGAGTTATCGTATCTCTCGACTGATATGTAAGTGATTCTTATTATATCATACTTTTGATGTTACAAACATCTTATTATAACGTTGTAGAGCCTTCTCGAATCGTTTCCTCGCCTTCGCGTTAGCCAATGAAGTAATTGATTTCAGTCGTCCAATCATTGGGATTTTAAATTCTAGAGGATATATCGCAAAGCAAACATCATCCCGTTTTAGATTAGATTTCACTTCCCCGTTTGCTATTTGATAAAAAAAACTTGATGGAAAGCTAACGAGTTTTCATTCGAGTAATCGTTCGATAATGTAGAAATAATATGTTCAAACAGAATCTCTTTGTGTTCTTTTGCTTTTAAACGTTTTTCGATCAATGAATCTCAAACAAAACATCTGTTAAAGGTGAAAGCGGGAAATAAATCTTTTTGTCGCCCATATTTGCGTCTATATTTCTGACAATCCTTTTACTTCTGACGTTTTTACAATGCTTCTCCAAAAAATATGCTCTACACGTTACTTTCGATATATTTATACATTTTTAATTTCTAATCTGAATACTGTTCATATATTTTACCTTTATCTTTTTTGAGGCATATCATTCGCATTATTCACTTTTACAATTCTCTTTATATTTGATGTTTTCTTTTTATTTCAAAACACTATGACATTTTTGTTCAACTTATATTTCATGACCCGTATTCAGAACGCGCTTTTATCTATAAGTGTGCACTTTTATTTCTGAAACTCTATAGTATATGTAACGTAAACTAAATGCTAAATGCGTGCTAACACTGCTAACATATAAGCGCGTTCTAAATACAAGGCTATATTTTTTGTTAGAACACTGTTAGATTAGATAGGAGTAATGGATGGTAACCCAATCCTTTGTATGAAATATTTTGTTATTTTTAACTTCTATGTCTAAATGTAAATCAATCCACTTCTGTAGTTAGTTTCAAAATAAACATCGTCCATACTAATGTACGCATTTAGTAAATAATAAATTTTAATTAAGTTTAATATATATATACATTTTTTTAAATTAAATTGTTTAACTCCACTGTTTTAGTGAAATTAACGATATGCTGGAAACAGTGGCGACTTATAGAGAAAGATAACAAATAACTCAAATTGGATATAATTTGACATTACAAATTTAACAGTAAAGATAGTTCACAGAAAAAAAATTTAATATAAACGCTTAAAAACATCGGTGTTTAATAATGAATTTAATTGGACGTTCCATTGTAATTCATATTGAAGCCATTGATTTAATTTAAACGTAAAAGTAAAGTGTAGATATTTTGAATCATGAAACGTATATAATATATACTGTATTATTTTGCCTAACTGTGTAATAAAATGTATTAAGGATTTCGCGATTTGACCCGTTTCTATATGTTTATATTAAACCCATATCTTTACGTCAATTTGTGCACGACGGCTTTAATGTGCACCAGTGTGCACCGAGTGAGTTCAATCGAATTAGCTATTATAGCGAATTCGGCCACTCGCGCTACATTGGATTAGTGTGCATTAATTAAAGGTGCTTGGTGCTGCTTTGTATGAAGTGTTTAAATACAGTGACATTGGCAATGAAATAATACGTATATAATATCCTGTTAAATAATGTGACATCAGTGACTCCATTGCATGATTCTTTAATATGATTAATCCTTGCTCTCTTAGTTCCTTTTTAGATAGAAATTTATAATATAATCATTCTTATTAAAGAATCTTATAATTACAAAGATGCTCTTTCTGCTGAACGCAACTATTATCATCATTACTGATTGTGAGTATTTTACAGTTTGAAATATATTTACGTGTTTTTAAACTAATCTAGCGTAACGCAAGTGATCGAATTTACCATAAAGAAAAGTTTATCTTTGAGATCACCTCTGATGTTTTAAAATAATTCATGCCAATGTGGATTCAATCCTCAAGTATGAGGCACGTGCGGCGCTTAGACACGTCGCCATAGCGGAAGTGAATTTCTCTCTCTCTCTCTCTCTCTCTTTCTCTCACGTACATAGAGTACACACGCGGATGCTGACGAGGAATGCGATATTCGCGGGCAGCGAGCAAACGCCGTCGGGTGAGAGTACGGAAAACCTGGAGGTCTGCCAATTTGCGCGACGTCCAAATGACCGTGCCGTGAGAGGACTTTGCTCCTTCGGGGTTCTCTGACTTCACGCGAAATTGCGTCAAACTTCTCTTCCTTCTCCCTCTTTCCCATGAGCGATACAAGTTGTATTAATAGCGATGGGAAATAGAATTAAATTAGGAACCTCTGGTGTTGACAATCGGAGTAGAATGCTATTCTCTCGGAGAATTGAATTGACGAATACATGCCTACATGGACGAAATTTGTTCTTTCAGACACCGTCCTATATAATCTTTCAGATTTCAAGATCCATATTCATATATCACATTCAGCGCGTTTTTTATCGTACGGGTAAAACGTGCGCGAGACATTATCTGAGCCTGAAAATCGAACAGCCCACAATTAACGTTAAATGCACGATGCGAGTAGGGGAGCCTAAATTTTCTTGCCTCCACAGTACAGAATCGCCGGCGATTAATTCTCGCGATTAAAACGGAACGAAATCGGCGAGGAGGATGAGACGTGTGTATCGTGGAATTGTAATTAACGTGCACGATAAATTAGTACTACTATTACGGCGATAAATCTCACGCGTGAAATATTTCATATATATTTATATTAAAAAAATATATATTTGATTATACGTATCTATATAAACAATAACATTTTTCATTATATTAAAGTATACGACCAATACGAGCATAAAAGAGGATGTTGAAATTAGTAATTATTAGTAATCAAGATCTTGTAAAAAAATTTTACACCGAATTGTATGTCTCGATTGTAAATGACGATTGAGAATTATTATTTCTACACTGAAGAAGGCTCTGTGAAGCTGAAACGTTTGTTACTTTATCATTGTATTATATGCTCTATTTTATTATTATATATTAATTTAGAACAAAAGCATTGATTGTATAGATTACTAATAATTACTAATTTCAACATCCTCTTTTATGCTCGCATTGGTCGTATATACTTAATGTGTTGTTTTTCAAATCTATCGAGCGTTTGATATTATTATTTTTCATTTTTTTTCTGTATATACAGGGTGATAGTTAAGTACTATAAAATTTCAGAGAATGGTTCCTCACACTAAATTAAAAGCGGCTCCCAAACGACATGGCCAATGTACGTCAAGTTGTAGCAAATGTTACACACGCACATGACATGTATACACGGAGAGAGAAGGGTTTCTTAAAATTTACCCTGAAAATATAGTAATTATAGTACAATACAATAAGATTAAAGATTGTTACCATGCACTTCAGTAAAATTAATCATACTTTTATATTCTATTGTAGTTTTATTAATGAATGTAAGAGATTTACATAAAAATTCTTCGAAATATAATGTTGTCCCACTATATTTTCCGGGTAAATTTTAAGATATAATTCTTTCCGTGCAATTATCCATATGAATGTAGGCCAATATGTGCGCAGAGTTAGCGTACGTTGGCCACGTCGTCTGGAGAGAACTTCATAAAACCATATGTTCGAAACAGCTTACTTTCAAAGATACAGGAATGGTCAAAGTTGAAGGAAAAATTCTGTATTTTCCAAAAATCTCGGATTATTCCGATGGAACTTTGTGTACGTTTAATGTTCTATCAAATGTTTTAACTCCAGCAGTTGTCGAGATTTTTAGACAAAACAAAGTTTGTCTTTCAATTTTGAAAACTCTAAGCCGATTTGGGCAACATATGATCGTGTAAAAGTTTCCATCTTGAATTAACGCGTGAGGAATCCGCACGTAAGGATCGCAGATAAATGCGATCTCCTCGATTCAATATTCGATGCAGCCGCGCGGTCGCGAAAGTATTGACCTTCTCCGCGGCGTTTTCCGCATTCCGCGCCGCGTCCTCAGGGTCAGTAATCGCGGCGGCGCCGCCGACAAAACTTCCGCCGTCGCGTCGGCTCGCTGCGAAACTGTGTGGCGTCCTTTAAAAGGTGGGAAAAAAACGAGGGAAAGAGGCTCTCCTCTTCGGGACGATCTGGCACACCGCTGCCGACCGCGATCTCGCGACGAAATCTAAGCCGCGTGGTACAACGGCTTATCTCTCGCAGAAAACAGATAAACTCGATGCATCGCGAGTCAAGAGTAGAAAGGCTGACCGGTAACTGACCTCTAATCACTACTTAAAGACAGTCGCGTGAAGTCCTTGAAAGCCTCGTGAAAAGGAGCGAGTATGGACGTTGAACAACAGAATATAATTACGATAGCGGCTAATTGCCGTTTGTAGAACACGGTGTCGTGAGAATTGTCCGACTACATTCTGCAACCGAAACGCGAGACAGCCGTGCCTTGTGGTAAAACCGACGTTGCGCCCGTTCCGGTAGACGCCAGAAGGAAGAAAATTATATATCAACAAGATTTAGAAAATTCCTCAAATCCGATCGGCGTGTAGTACAGTCGATGGTTACAGTTTCCCGAATTCACGGGCGTTCCTCTGAACTTCTCGACACGTTTCTTTCGCCTCTCTAAATAAATTTTAGCCTGCCGAAGCCAGGCGTGTGAGAGAGAGAGAGAGAGAGATCGTCGGCGGGGAATGAAATTTCGCAAATCCGCGCAACTCGCGCCGCCGACCGCCGCGCGGCTCGTCGTTCGCGAGAAGGAAGACAACGTTCTGGGTTACTCACCGAAAGCAATTCCTCCGGCACGACGGCGACCGTTCGAAGAGGGGCGGCCGATCGGAGGCTCGGCGGTATATGGTATCCTTCCGTGGAATCCCGGCGAAAACTAACCCCCGCAGCCAGGAGGTAAACCGCGTATCCACGTGTACGGAACGTTATCAGGCACACCCGACACTGTTGGGCAACACACGCGAGAAACACGCGGAGCACACCGCGCGACCCGCTGACACGTAGCGACCGCGCGCGATTTCACGGCAATGGAATTCTGTCACGTCGCGCGTTCTCTCAACGTACGGTACCGCCGCGGACGCTCATGTTGCTGCACCACGGACAGTGAATTACCATTCCAGCTCGTTCCCTCACCGCCGTGTCTCTGGGCGTGGCTTAACGCCGTAGAGATCCGAACGACGACGGCTGCGCACGAGGCACGCTCGTTCGCTGGAAACGTTCGGTTTTGAACCTCGCCTGAGGACGCGGCATTAACTCGCACACCGCGCGCGGGCAATTTGAATTCGTCGTCTGTTCATTGAACTCTCGCCGCGACGAGTTGCTTACCATTTTTACACACAAGTGAAACTGATGAGGGCGGTACTCGTATGCTGGATTCACCCTGCATCCGATTTTCGTCGTACGACGACTCTGCAATCAATCGGAAAACAAAATTTTGCTTCGTATCGATGTTACGATTTTTCTGTGTGAATCCGGCAATAGGCGATTCTTATTTCAAGACCGTCTTAAGTAATGTCTTAAGTCGTCAATGCGGCCTTCTGATTGGTTTGTGAGCCCTCAAGACTGATAGGCCTTCTACAATAAGCCATAAGTTATAAATCAGAAGTAAGAAACGAAAAATTGACGACTATAATTGGTCCATTTCTAGCTTATGACTTATAATTTATGACTTATGGCTTATTGTAAAAGGCCCATGAGCTTAAGATGGTCTTGAATATAAAAACTGACAATGGTCGGTATTCATAGTCAGTTCTTATATTCAAGACCGTCTTAAGTTCAGTCTTGAAGAGTTACGAACCAATCAGAGGGCCGCTTTAGCATCTTAAGACATTAATTAAGACAGTCTTCAAATAAGAACTGACTATGAATACCGGCCTACGAATACTGGCCAATAGTCAGTTCTTATTTCAAGACTGTCTTATAGGTCTTCTACAATAAACCATTACCTAAGTTTTAAGTATTAAGTCATAAGAAATTGACCACTCACAGTCGATTATTCTTCTCACATTCGATTGTGATTGGTAAATTTCTTATGATTTAACACTTAAAACTTAAGTAATGGCTTATTGTAGAAGGCCCATTAAGTATGTCTTAAGACGCGAATCCGGTATTCATAGTCAGTTCTTATATTCAGGACCGTCTCAAGTTCAGTCTTGAAGAGTTACGAACCAATCAGAGGGCCGCTTTAGCATCTTAAGACATTACTTAAGACAGTCTTCAAATAAGGAACTGACTATGAATACCGGCCTTTGATTGGTTCGTGACATCTCAAGACTGTACTTAAGACGATCTTGAATATTGACTACGAATACCGGCCTGAAGTCTGAAGTGAGCCGAGTGTGAAATACTCGGATTAATGACGTCACTACTTGCTTACTTTGGTAAAATTAACAAATAACGACACAGGTTTATGAGCAGTCGCCCTTATGCCGCAATTATGCCTAGTTCACACTGGGCGCGACGAGCGATAACCAATAAGAACTCTGCTTTACATCGTCGTGTGAGCTAAAGCAAAGCTTTTATTGGATATCGCTCGTTGTTCATCGCCCATCGTATTCAGTGTGAACTAGGCGTTCTTTGAGTTAAATTTATTATCTTTATTTTTACCGACTGTCAGTAACTTATCAGTTGCATAATTTGTTATTATCAATAACGGATAATATGATATTTTTATATATTTTTTGTATTTTTTGTGAACCGCAAAACTTTAAATGACTAATAATTAACAAAGCATTGGTGGACTAAGAATCAGCAAAGAGAGAAGCTGCATTTATATATTTCTAAACATTTTTTTGATAAGAAAAAAATGTAAACTATGAAATCTAAATTTTGAAATACGAGTAAAATATTGGAATATAATCGGATAAGATGTGATGCTATATAATTAAAATTTCAAGAACAGAGCAAGTCTGAAAAATTATAAAATTTTAGACAAAAATTTAAGTTTTTAGAAATAAACAAAATGAAGAAGATATCTTACTAATCAGTCAGGTATTAATTGACTATTAGGAATTGTATATATACACATGGATTTGAACTGCGAAAATTGGATTTCTTAAAGTCAGCAGAAAGTCAAAAGGATATCCGCACATCATATCATTTCAGGTGAAAAATGAAAAATATGGTCATTGACTGTAATTTAAAAAATTTCTTCATGATAATGCAGATAACACAAATGCCGGTCATTTGGTGCAGTAAATGTTCACTTCAGTACCGTTAACGGTATTCTATTGATATGTTTGCAACGCTGCAGCCGCTTCATGCCAGTTTATTAACACATATTTCTCTGTGAGTTAATGCAATACAACATTTATGATGCCTGCCACGAATTTACATCAAGTGTCAAACGAGGTACGTTCTGTAATTTTATATATTTTAGTCTCTTGATAATGAAGATGGTACGTGTCATCAAAACATAACCTTTCAGATAACAATCATATCGTAATTATTCGCTGACTTGCAAAAGTTTGACGTTACACTTTTCCTTATTTTTAATTTCGACATACATAATATTCTTCCAATATGTTTGTTAAAAGACTGTATAATCCTTTTCACAAACAAATTTTCCGTAATATTTTATATTGCACGTGTTACTCCAGTATTTTGTAGCTGTAACGCTTTTTATTTCTAGAGCGAAGCGCTATTGACTCCAGAGGAAAAATGGAGGCAAGTTACAAAATTCTATATAATAATTTTATAACGAAAACTTTGTCGGTTTTTATAGTTTAACTTATTACATCCACGATTAGAATATGGAAAAGTATATCAATTTATATTAAACTAATTTTCTAGAGTGAATCACATGAAGATTCACGAACAGCATCGAGGTCACGAATCTATGCACGCAGAAATGCTGTTTATATTGTTGGTGACATTAACAGTAGCACAAATTATACTGATTGAATGGAAGAAGAGGCACTTCAAGTCCTACCAGGTATAATAAAATATTGTCTCCTTTATTATATTTCAAATATCTGAAATTATATATTAATATAATATTTCTTTTTTGCAGCTTGTAACACTAGTAGCTATGTGGATTATTCCATTTGGAATTAGTTTGAAGAATCACTGGTGGAGATTTATATTTTTATGGCTTTTATCCTCGTGTATAACAGGTCTAGTAGTAAGAAAAGCCATTCAGAGACCAATAGAAGGTACCACACCTAGGTAATGTTGAGTATTTACTAACAATGTATTAGTATTAATAATAAAATAATAAGACCTTATTTTTTTTACAGATTAGTATATAAATGGTTTTATTTTATTTATAAGCTTAGCTATGTATTGGGTATAATTGGATATATTTTTATTTTGTTTACATTCTTTGGTTTAAATATCATGATAAACGTTAAGCCTCAAGTTTGGATGGATTGGGGTACATTGTTCATATTTTACGGTCTTTACTTTGGAGTATTAGGTAGAGATATTGCTGAAATATGTGCTGACACAATGGCAGCCCATATTGGGGTACGTACCATATTAGCTGTTAAATATATTGCATTATATATGTAATTTTATGATGCTTAACATAATTTTCAGTATTATACTCCCGATAGTATGCCAACCAGAGTTCTAGAAGTAAATGTTTGCGCAGTATGTGGAAATAAACTTCTAGTTTCTGAATTTGAGGAAGGTGTGATCGAAAATACATACAAGCTTACTTGTGGCCATGTTTTCCATGAGTTTTGCATTAGAGGCTGGTGCATTGTGGGGAAAAAGCAAACTTGCCCTTATTGCAAAGAAAAAGTCAACTTAACGAAAGTGTTTCGCAATCCGTATCCTTTTATAACATAATACGAAAAAATTACTACTAATAACCGTTTTACGCCAGTATGTTTATTAAATGCCTTAATAAATAATGCAGTTGGCAACGGCCGCACGTTTTATACGGTCAATTGCTGGATTGGTTAAGGTGGCTTGTCGCGTGGCAACCGTTAATTTTGTTTCTAGTTCAAGGTATCAATTGGGCTCTGGGCCTTGAGTAAGTAACAATCGTAACAATGTTGGTAAAAACCAATTGCTCTCACATGCATTATTGTTATAGCAACGCTAAAGAGAATGATAATGTGTTTGTATTTTTGTACATGCTATTATTATTACTTTTGTTACTCATAAAAAAGATATTTTGTCAAATAGGAAATGTAATGCCAGTAAAAATTCGTGTCTAAATTAATAATGATACTACATGTTAATTCTGGAAGATAAATGTCTCTGAAAACAAAAAAATCCTGCAATGAACATATAAACATTTCTTTAGTTTAAATTAATAAAATAAAATAGAAAAATTTGTTATATGAAATCTTTTTCATAATAACAAATATTAAAGCTCAATGAGAATGTGTAAAATAGATCTTATATATATATATATATATAAGATCTATGAGGATACATATATTAGATATATATAAAGCGTGCTACATATTAAATAAATTAATGTGTGATTTAATACAAAAAACAATGAAATATGTTGTGATATTTTTGTTTTTCCCTTCTGGAGATTCTTTATATACGTGTTAAAAATAACTGTTTTAATAAATGGTCGTTGCATGAATAATATTTCGTGAAAGACGTGAGAAGAATTAAATCATTGTCCTATTATCTCTAAATTGCTCTATTTAAATTAATTGGTCCGTTTCATCAGTTTTGGCAGTTAAATATCAGCGATGTGTTAAATTACTATTAAATTTGTTTTTTATACTTGCAAATGTGTTCCAGTAACTTCCTACTATTAATACATACATTCCATCATTACTAATTTAAGCCCATTATGGGTGCTACTTCCAATATTTACTTTGTCAGAAAATATGCATTTACGAGGAAATCAAGAATGCATGTATATATTTCGTAAATTGTATGATTGTTTACAAAGTGTTCATAATATAATTTATGTAAAACGTATTAAGTTCCATCAAATAATTGACATGTACGTATCTTTTTTTAAATTATGTTAATGACATTCTCTGATTAATAATATTTTGCAATTGTGAGATGCAAATCGGAAGATTATATTTGTAATTTCTAAATGAAATTAAAAATTATATGTGATAATTCGAGAAAATTATCCATCTTATAAGTATCATGTTTCCTTTTATTAGTGAATAAATATCGATATTTTTAACTCTGTCAAATTTTATCAAATTTGATTGCACAAACATTTTTTTAAAAGAATTACTGTTCCATTTAATATTTATTTTTTATAGTAAACCTTTTACGAGTAATAACATTTTTCTAGTAAATGCCCCTAGTTTTGCAGCATTCAAAAAATGGAGATCAAAGTATTATACACGCATATGTAAATCATTGTTGTATTATAGTTGCACTTAACTCTGTTGCTAGTCGTTCTAATTATTGAGGTGTTTCTAAAATGTAATATTAATTATTACTTATAATACTTCCTTTTTAAGATCGTTCTAAAGCAGAAGAGTGTCTGATATATGTTACATTCTTAATAGCTAGTAATTACTTTGGTTCTGTTCCTTTTAATTGGATAAGTGTGGAGTTTGTTAGTGTATATTGTGTTGTTCGATTATAATAGTATAAACAAGAACGTAACATATATATCTCTTATTGTACACAAAAAATAGTATGTAACTGATTATTTGTAAAGAATGAAGCCACTGTCAAGAATACGTTTTTTTGCAATAAAATTATATACAAAACGACATACTCTCTCTTAACTATGGTATTCAATTCCTCTGTATTGCGTTTGGTCCGGTAGTTTTTATGAAAAAAAAAAATTTGTTCGTTGAATTTCTAAAAAGCTAAATCTTAAAGTAATAGTTTAAATTAAATTAATGTGAAACGTATAACTCTATTTTTAATCAATTTCTAACTATTGTTAATTTTCTCTTGGTTAAAAAATATATTACAAGAATCAGTAATAATAATAATATAATTTTAATAATTATTTATAAATTTAAGATATATTTTGAGAATAATTTGTAGATAATAGAAAAAGATGTTTTCTTGCAAATTGAAATGTTAAAAGGAGCGCTGTTTAGTTATGACAGAGTTAACGTGTGCCTTCGTTTCTTGTAAGCAATGTAACAATTTTCTCTGGGCACAATCAATATATAGCTTGTAACTTTAAGTAAGAACTTTAAATGAATTTGCGATTATCTTTTTCTTTTCATAATTTTTACAGAATAACGAAGGAGGATCAGCATGAGAAAACATTCGTAACGGATATAACGGATTAACTACTACTGCACGCTATATTGTTAGATAATTTTTCTACTAGCACCGACAGATAAGTTCCTATTTACTAATTGTTGTAAGAGATAGATCTGAGAAAGGATGTGATCTCGTTGGACGCGTATAGGGTTCAAGACAGCGTGTACATGTGTGCGTGTATGTGTGTGGGCACGGTAAGAGAGAGAAAGACAATGATAACAACTTGTTAGTGATGTTACTAAAAGACTTTAATTAACGTTCTCGTTATTATCGATAGAAAAACAACTTTCATCACATCACGTATCCATAGGTACTTGTCAGACCATGTCGGACCCGTCGCGAGAGTATTATATATAATTTGTATTTATATTTATGTACATATATATTTGTCTATAAACCTAAAGTCTTTCGCGGACATTTGCGGGATGAAATTTTCGGGCAAGGTGTGAAGAGTAGAGCGCTAGGAAAGTTAGGATAAGATAACAGGGGGGCAAGGGTGAAAACACATTTAACGATGAATATCTTTCAACGAGTTCGACGAACAGAGGTGTTGATGTTTAACACTCGAAACGTAATCTTGTTGGATGGTTCAGACGCCACGAAACGACGGGATCGTCAGGATGGGTCCAGGGGCAGACATTCACAAACACGGGGAAATTTTATAGATATATTTATTGAGTACTTAGCGTGTAAGAGTATAGAATATATGTTACCTTATTGTTAAATATCATTACATGGTAAATATATTTTTATATATGTATATGTATATGTGCGAGAGAGCACGTATATTTATACATATATATCTCATGATGTAGTCTTTAAAATAAACTTGCGCGCAGGCACACGCGCGTGTTTACATGTGTGTTCAAGATATTTACATAATGATCGCAATTAATATGTACAAGTTTACGAAAAACGGAAAGTAAAATACAGACGAACGGGCGAGCGTTGTGTTATCGGTCGTGTCGGTGATCGCCGGTTCGCTATTTGAGTCCCCTCGCGAGGATACCAAGTGTCGGGACCCGAATCACGTTCACCGTCACACCAATACCAAGAATAGATGCCAGTAAAATTTTTACTTCCTCTGTTTCTCCTTCTTCGTGTATAAATTGACCGCCGTCTTTATATGAAAGTATAAAGGTCGCTACGGTGAGATGATTTTTTTCCTTTTTCTTTTTTGCGGGCACGGGTGTACGAAACTACCATCGCTACGATATAATTGTAGGTACCCTAATTAACATCAATGTCGCGTACGATTCTTTTTTTTTTTTTTCTTTTTACGTAGCAGCTCTCTTTTTCTTCATCTCGTCGCCCGCGAGAACGATAATGGAGACTTCGTATGACGCTTCGGACACAGTGAGGTGCTCACGAGATTCGTTAAAATTTCAAAAGTCTAGGATAAAAATTTCTCGCGACACACGTGTGTGGTTCTTTACATTCGGATATGGAGCTCTTTGTTTTGGACCTTTCCAGAATTTCCTGGATACGGTAACGTGTCGAGCCACTTATGCGATTACAATCCTTTACAGAAATCCAATTTAATAATATATGATTGATTATTTATTTGGTGAATATTAGAAGCAGTTGTTTAGTTTACTTAATAAGTAATTAATCACTAGTATTAAATTTCTGTAAGAAATGTGTACGGCACACGTCTAGAGTGAGAATTGCCTCTTGATTGATCTTGGGACGCGTTCATCGTATCCGAAGCATCGCGAAGACTCCGTGTTGTACCGGTCGCAGGGCCACAAGAAGCGCTCCGTCGTCAACGGAACGATATATCATTCTTTTTCGTATTATATGTACAAAACGAAATATCACGCGACCGCTGCAATTTCTCGGTGGCGTATAGAAAGAAGCGCGACGAGCGCGTCTGACGAGCGGCGTCTCTCGCGACTCGCCTGTATACATTATATATATAAAAGAAAAAGCGCACGACTTCCTTTCTTTCCCCTCGCAGTAACTATCGTTATAACGCAACTTCGCATATTTATATATTTATATATATATATATTAATTTTTATATATATATCTCTCTTTCTCTCACACGCTCTCTCTCTCTCTCTCTCTCTCTTTTAGCTTCCCATGCATCCTTCCTCACGCTCTCCTCACTTTTTTGACATATTATCGTCCCTCGATTCTACCGCCGGACTTTCAACGGCATACCAAAGACATACACGATAGTTACGAAGTATTGCTTTTTTTTTCCTTAGTCGCGCGTCGACCGCCGACCGCGATCCGGCGTAACAATAATAAATTTTGCACCCTCCCGCGACGAGCCGCGTCGGGAGAATCTCGCGCTCCCCAATTTTTTCCTCCCCAGATCCTTCGATTCCACAATGTCGTTCACGAGGTATTTGAGATTCACACATTCGGGTATAAACATATGTTAGGTATTATCACGGGTTTCTCTCGAAAACCTCCTGGCGTAAATTCGGAGATTTTCTTGGATCCGTTAGGAAACATTGGGAATCGAAGAAGCAAAATAGCGCTTTCAGCGGACGCCACACGTGGTTTTATTTTTATTATTTTGTAAAATTTTATATTTTACGTCAGAATCACTAAACGCGAAGCTGGTGCTTTAATTTTTTTTTTTTTTCTTTTTAGAATCGCCCGTTTTTCTTATGATGATAGTGTCGATTATTTTACATGAATTCGGCGGGAATGAATAGTTGTTAGGATACGTCCGCTTTATGAAGAGCGTGAATAGCCGAGGGGAAAACAGAAGGGGGCGAAACCCACCCGCGGCTCTTGCGCTCGAAGGAAACATGCGCTAAGCGTAAAGTTAACTCGAGTACAGGACTTCTTCTTTTCCTAAACATATCGTATCGTTTTTCTATTTCTTTTTCTCTCTCCCGTTTTTACGTATCGTTTTTTTTTTAGCAAGTATAGACGCGAGCACACATAGAAAATCGCTTGCAGCGTCCACCCGGCCCGCTACGCCGGGAAGTCGCTGCCGCATGCTGAGCATTTCTACGAAACTACAATGCGCGCGTGTCGGATAATGGTGTGTCAATGGATAACTCAGTAACAAGCGCTACAAGGATCGTGTCCCCTTGTGCTTGGAGCCGAGGAGATCATCAAGAACGCAATATCGAAGGAACGTGTGTTACCAAAGAGAAGCGACATTCGAGAACATCGTCGGAGAAGCGGTCTTATTCTATTCAAGGATGTGTGTGTCACATCTCAAACACTGTTATAATGCAAAGAAGAAACAGCAACCCAATCTCTTGAATTAAACAAGATTTTATTACTTTTAACTTTCGCGTGTATCCAAATGTAAATCAAAATCCGTTTCTGTGAAAGTAAACACGTCTATATTAACGTACATTTAGATCAGTATTTATAGTTGATTTTTGTATTTAAGACTGTCTTAAATACAATCTTAAGATGTCATGAATCAATCCGTGCAAAAGCCACATTAGTAACTTAAGACATTATTTAAGACAATCTTGAAATAATATAACGGACTATAAATACTGGCCTTAATAAATAATAAACTAAATTTGAATCAAATACATTTTCTTGAGTTAAATTGTTTTAGTTAAATTAATGATGTATTCAGTACTTAAGAGTAGTGACGATCTATTATAGAAATGATTAAAAATAACTAAAATTGAATATAACTTTTTGACATTATGAATTTGATTAGCATTATTAAAAATATAAAAATTTCATCGATGATTTTATTATTATGTATGAATATTTGCGTGAAGTTTAAGCACAATTCTCTTATTGTTTAAAAGTTAGTTTGCCTTGCTATGTAGAATCACGTTTTATACTTATTTACAAATACGTATTTACAAATTTGATGAGGGAGCATTACAAAATCAAATTATTATATATACTAATAAAAATAAGTGTTCGTGTAAAAGTTCATTTGGATTCACTTATTCGTTTCAACATTATTTATCTAAAATCGTAGCAAAATATGACCATTACACTGTACTGTAAAAGCTATTATATATGCTCTAAATTATTTGTTTTAACTTTTCATACTCTGTTTCAGTCTGTATTCACGAACAAAATTTTTTAACTGATATTGGCTGATAATGAAAACATTTTTAAAGATATTATATCTGCTTTAAATTGTCCCTCAATGATGACGCCTTGGAAATTTTGAAACTCTTCAACTTTTCAAAAATAAATCTTTCGCTTTCAACTTATAGCATACGAAATTTTTAAGTGATATCAATGAGTTAAAACGCAATCTCGACAAAATGTTCTCGGTCGTAGCTTCACGTAGGGTCACGCGTTTGTGCTGAAGCTAAACCCCTTTAGTTACCGAAGAGGTTAAAAGATTATGATTTCCACCGCCGTATTTTTATATAATCTTAAGCAAATGATTTCCACCTTTCGAATGTTGGTTTACGTTTCGGTACGTGAAGTGGCAAATATCATTTGCTCGAGATTACAGTGATGTAAGGAGAACCGCTCCGAAGCAATTTAACTACGATTTCGAGGAGTTGATGTAGACGAGAATGTGTATTTGAAGCTGGGTCCCGAGGCTTTGATGGCTGAGCAATTTTCCGCGTCAAAGCTACTGAATTCTCCTTACTCTATTTATACGGAGGAAAATAAAATTTTGCCTTTGCACCGACGGTTTGACATATGGAATGAATCACAGATCGATATACCTCGTCCAGCCTCGGGCTCCCTTCTGACGACGAAAAGAATCTGTCAACTTTAAGATGTTTAGACAGAACGTGTTACAAAATAACAAAAATCTTAGCGGAGTATTTATTAGTTATTTTTACGATATAAAACACACATAATTTTTCCCAATTTATCTATTTTTTTTTTTTTTGTAAAAGTGATGCGAGAGAGATTGGTTGACAATTCAAAATTTTCATAATTTTGATCTCGAAAAATGTGATGTGGGATTAAAAATGTGGCAGTGGTATACGAAAATCAAGTGTAGTAAATCCAATGAGGCCCCGTCGTTAAAATCCCTTGCATTTTATGGTAGAAAATCTTTCGTGATGCGAGGACGTGAAGACTACTTTCGCGGGATAGTGGCGTGTTGTCGGCTATACACAACAGATATGTACAGCGATGTTATTTGTAAGGTTCACTAACACACTCCCTTAACCTTTCGCTAAATCCCACGTTAACTCGTCAACTAATACGTACGTTTGTGATTATGTATTTTTATTTTTTTTTCCTTTTAATTATATATCGTCTACGTGGAACACAACGTGGTGGAGCTGCGTGGGCTCGCACGTTGGCTCACCACCGTGTACCCCTATATATATATATATATATATATTTATATATATTATGCGTTATATTCGTTTTTTGCATTCTTTACTTTCTATTAGTCGGTTACTTCATTCGACTCAAACCACAGATTTCTACACTTTTTACTTTTTTTCCTTATTTACCCAATATTGATAAACACCGACGAGTTCAGCTATATCAGTTACAGAGAGGAGGGGCTAAGGTTGTGCCCTGTAAAAGATAGGTGAATTAACAGGAATTGAAAGAAATTTATTTCGATGCCTGATCTTCGAAGCCAAGAAAATTGGTTTGAAAATTACGTTATAAAAAAATAGATATACTCGTCAGTATTATAATATTTTTTTACAATAGAAGAGAGAACGCTCTGATATGGAATTTAATTCTGTATAAGAGAAAATTTCACGTTTCAACGTTTCGTAAAATTTTCTAATTTTTTTCTTCCCAATATAAGAATTGAATAGATATACGTATTAAAAAATATATGAAAAAAGTTCAATCATCGCGAAACCAATTTCCTATATTTTGAGGATTAGGAATTTATAACTTTGACGAAACGAATTTCTCTACATATACACCGATTCTTGTTAATCCACCTATTTTTTGCCGGGATGCTCTCTTCGGCGGAGCGCAGGGGTGAGGTTCTTTTTCACAGGGCGATCCCACATACACACGGTTACATAGGGCTTCTTCGACGACACAATTCAAAAAATAATTTTTCATTTTTAGTAGAAAGATAGGCGGGGCATTTTCCGTATAATAGTAATATTATCGTTTTTCCCATTATTATTTATTACTCTATTTATTATTTTTATTACTTATCGTTTTTACTATTATTATTATTTTCATTATATTATTATTTCTTCTGGACATTATTACTTCGACGTATCTCATTACGACCGTTGTTCATCTCGTCATGTCGTGTCACGTCGTTTTTTTTTTTATTACGTGACGATATCACGCTGCAATAGTTCTGTAACGTTTACGTGATACCTATTTACACGTGTCTACGTTATCTATGACAAATCGGATAGATTCGCTCATACCTCAGGCAACCACAATCTAAAATTCATCAAGTTTGTAAATTTATTTGTAAAGCTCTCGAGTAAGGAAAATTGGTTTGATAAATGGGGCAATGCAACGATTCTGAAACGATAAAATTGACTATCTTTTTTATCATTTTCTGATGTCAATTTGTTTTAACATTTGGTACTTTTTACAAACTTTCACATGACTACTAATTTTATTATTAAAAAATCAATGTGTCTACTTGCTTGATATTTTTTGTGAAGAAGTCCACAAACTTGATTTATGAATGTAAAAGAAATTATATTTTTAAAATAAATTAAATTTTTATATATATAGATCTTAAGGACTTGATAGATTTCGATATCAGAGATGCCACATTTATACTCAATTCATTCAATTACGCATTTGCTTGTGCAGCAGAATCAATGAGATAACGTTGCCGATCATGCTATGCATCCGGCCGATTTGAAGCGATAGTGTGTTTGTGTGTTTGTATGTCAATCGTGCGTAGGCCTGAGTCAAGATTTAACGTAAACCGTTCGTTCCGTGTGAACATCACGTTTTCTCCTGACAATATCTTTTTTCCTCTCTCATTTTCTATTTATTAATTTTTTTTTCTACCGCGACGCGTCCGATATAACTTCGCGATTTACCCCATTTCGGCATATCACGGGAGCACAAGTTCCTATACCTTCACGCGTATATATGTATGTGTATTGTAGGTGTGTCATTTGTTTCTTTGTATACATATAAAAAAGCTGTATCGACAGTTCCACTTGAGTTTACGATCGTTCTCGCGCGTTACGTTACGATATTTTATCTACATTTATCATTAAGAGTTCGAGTAGCTATATTTACAATTGCTTGTTTCGCATCTAGTACACCAAATTTGCGCCTTGTTAAAAATATCTGCTGTATATCTGCTCTTCTTTGTCTCTTTCTCTCTCTCTCAATCTCTCTCTCTCTCTCTCTCTCTTGTTCTCTCTCAATCTCTCTCTCTTTCTCTCACTTTTCCTACGGCGTCTCGCGACGCGATCTACGGCGACGTCCACGGACAATTTGTTCAGACATATCCACCCTTGGATATTCCACGATCAGAGATGCGAGGTGAGAGCATCCCGAACAGAGTGTCAAATAACCGGACGTCAAAGAACGTCAGCGTATTTTTTGTATTAAAAATTATCCTCTCGCCCCGCATCTTCCGATTTCGACGCGGCGACCACGAGATATCTCGTTCTCGCGTGCGTGGTTACTCGTGTCTTGTAGACCCTGTTGAATGACATTAGCTCGAATATTCGACCAACGATCCGAAAAAAAGTCCAAGACACACTCCATACACTCTCCCTCCTTTTCACGAAAACACTATACCGGATTTCGTCGCGGACGGCACTTAGAAAGTTCACGCACGCATTTTCGTCTCTATTCTTCACGCGTCGATTTTTGTCACCTCTCTCTTCTCTTTCTCCTTCCCTCTCTCTCGTGTCTTTGTCTTCTCTATAAACTAATCACCATGTGTAACAAGCTTTATATTCTTCATTTCATTAATAATGCGACTAGCTTAATTTTGACACTTCGCGATCTGTTCCCACACCCGCCGTTTTCGCACGTACGATTACTCGATCTAGAAATCTACGATAGATCGCGATCGTGTGGACGCGCTTATGGCACATCGACGTGGTAGGTTACTCCGGGACGCATCGTGGTCGCTCGTGGTAGATCATCGCGTTTTGACGACGAGCGTAGGGAGAGAAAAGGCCGAGAAGAGAATCGAGGAGAGAAAGGGAGCGACGTCATTAACACATCTTAACGCAAGTACGCGGTGGTAGGATTTTCTATCGACGCGTTGCTCCGTTTCTCTCCCATTCCATCGATCGCACTCGCTTCTCACATTCACGCGCGAATTAAGTCCCAAGCGATATTTTGAACTCGCTTCGTGGTGTCCTCGAATCACGAATCGTGTCTGTGAGTCCTGTTGCGCCTGTTGCCGCTCTTTCGCCTCTTCCTTTTGGTGTCGCGGGTAAACGCGACGTTACCAGGATCGTCAGCGAGCTGGGGATACCTGTGCACGCTGTGGATGTCGACGCCTTCATAACCATCGACCGTGCCGCGACTTACGAGTTCGTCCTTCTCCTCCTTCGACCAGTCGCCCCTACCCTGGAAACCGGCCATCACCAATTGCTTTTCGATTTCCCAAGCTCTTTCGACGGCTCGCTTGTGCGCGTGCTTCAAAATACGGTGCCGCTCCTGCTCGGGATCAGCCCCGTATTTGATCACCACGGCCGCGTCTGGATTGTGAAGTCTCAATTCCTTCCACGTGCCCGCGCCGTGCTCCGTCGTTTCGTGCGTGGACACGTTAAACATGCTACCGAGCCGATGAAGCTCTTCCATATCGTCGCGAATCTTCAACGCGTTGTCCTTGACGAAGTAGAAAACATCCTGGTCATGCACGCTGAAGTGCAACGGTAGGAAGTACGAGTTGTTGAATACGGATGTCACCACATCCTGCACTACACTGTTTACACCGTCTACCACGCTCACCAGAGCGCGACCGCCAACGCGCGATACCAAAATACCCTCGCCGAAGACTGCCCGACGATGTGCTACCCGCGGCAGCAGGTTCCGTGTCTTTAGTTCCAATTTCAACAATGGCTTAGGAACGAAACCCAGATCGGAGAAATTCTCTTGTACACGATTTACGATGCACTGCAGACCGGACATCACACCGAAGTCCGGAGTCAGTTGCGGGGATGTGACAGTCGCGCTCGGTTGGTACACCATTTGCTTCGTATACTCGGAACCGAGCATCATCGAGATATCGTAGCCGTACAGTTTTAGCCAACTTCCCAAATCCGTCATGTATTCAATATTTTGTTTAAAGTTGATCGGATCGTTATTGCGGAAGCGATAGATGAAAATGTCGGTTGGTGTAGTGAGTTCGTTGGCCATCTGCTCCCAAGCTGGCGTCATCCATTGACCGACAGTAGGATCGTAGAGTCTCTTGTTCAGATAGATTAACTTGGTGTTAGGATCGAAGAGACCTCCGTGGAAATCGATGGGTAGATAGAAGTCCGGATTGGTGTCCTTAATGATCTTGCCGAACGGAGTGCGCCGCATTTCCTTAATAAGATTGCCGTTGGTGTCAAAGAGAGCGAGAGGTGAGCCATTTTGGTCTGTCGCGACATAGAAACGTTGCTCGGATGTTTCTACGGTCATCAGGAAATCGCGGGAGTCATAGAGGAATCGGAAAGTCTTAGATGATTTCGGGAAGTGCACGTGCGTTATAAGATCTGGAGTCTTCGGATTCGCGTAGAAGAACTGAGTGATGTTCTCTCGGTCGTCATTCATAGATACCAGTCGACCACGGTCGTCGTAGAAGTACCAGATTTGGAATTTCTTGTGCTCCGATGCGTGAATTAGCTGGCCACGCGAGTTGTATCTAAAAAAAAAAAAAAAGAAAGACTATCACATATCATACATTTATTACAATATTTTTTCAATATTCTTCAGCTGATACTCAGCAAAATTGCTTTTACCTAAACTTGCTTCAAAACGAATTTTGCAAATAAATTGTATACACAATTTTAGTTATTTTAATAATAAAATATAAATATAAATATATTTTATTTTATATAAGTATATTTTTATCTTGTATTGATTAAATAAAAGTAGAAACACATACCTGTACTTGTGCTCCCCGCGAATCACGACGAAGCCGCGTCCATCGTACGAATTAAACTCAACTTCACCGTACCCGACAACTCGATCGCCGCTGTCATAGCCTAACACAATCTTCTCATTATGCTCGGTCACGCCGATCACATTACCGTTCTCGTCGTATGCGTATTGCCAATTGTTTTCCGTGTCTGCTACTTCTAGTACGTGACCGTCTGCGTTATATGTGATTTTCTCCATTCTCGACCACTCTTTCTTTTCCATCGAGTCTTTTCCAATAGTGAGCTTCCTCATTTTGATACGATTGCGATTATCGTATTCGAGCTCCATACGGAACACATCGAACGATCGAATGTTCATCAGTACGGTTTTGACGCGTCCGTGTTCGTCGTAATCCGTGACTGTGAAGAACTGTTTGCTACTATCTTGCATTACCGATCTGTTGAAGAGATTTCTGTATATCCTGAGATCACCAACGCCTTCCAGTACCCCGAGATTTTGGTTGTACTTGAGACGAAGCTGAGGTAGCTGTTTACCGTTGATATCGACCTCGATGCCGGATATGCGCGCGTTACCGTCATACTGATAACGGTAATGAGCGTTATCCATGCCGCTCTTGCTACCAAACTTGATCTTTTCATCCTTCACGATACCGGCGTGATATTTGTACTCGATGCGCATCTCAAAGTTTGGCTCGTTGATGTCGATGCTACGCACCAAACTAGTCGTTTCTTGATAGGTGTAATGTATCGAGGACAGTCCTAAGAATAGAGGTTTATGATTTAACAGATTGTATCTCTAATTTGTAAAGCATTTTTATGATGTTTACAGATTGTTGAAATTAAGCGTAAAAGCGAATAAATTTTGCTTTAATCATACTTAGTGAAAAATGATTAAAATATATTAGATAATAATTAGTAAATAATAATTAAAAAATAAAGAGAAAATAGATATTATTTTAGCAAAACCATATCAGAGAAAGAGTCACTTACCAGCGAGTGTAGTTTCGAGTTTTCCAGCATGATCATAGACGTAAGCAACTTTTCCACTTTGATGAGGATATACCTTGGCAAGAATCTGACCGTCATCGTTGTAAAGAATCTCATAAGGATGTCTATTCATCGGCGAATAATATTGATATTTGTAAAACCCTAGAGAAGTTTGAAGAGAGAACGTATGAATGTGTCCTCTTGGTGTAGTCAACGATTGTAACGCTCCCGCTTCGTCATATTGGAGAAGATAATCGCTTCCACGCGGTGTAGTGACTTTCAGAGGTAGGAGGCTGAACATATCCTTAAAAGCGTATACCATTGACGTGCCATCGCTGTATTTGATTTCATATAGCCGACCTGATCTATCGAAGCCATAAGTTTCGCTAATGTCACCCCACGTCCAGCTTGTCAGTCTGCTGAATCGATCATATTCCAATTCAACACCAGCAAAGATACCGTTCCTTGCTCCCCACTTGACTGGCCTAGCCGATCTGTCGTACGTGACGTTTAGCAATTCTACCCGATCATCCATAAATACGGCCACAGTATTCGTCTCTCTATCATATTCGAGAGACAGCAGGATTTCGCCGTTGACACGAAGCTTCCTGCCGACCTGAGCGATCGCCTTCGGGTTGCCGCGATTCTTATTTCCTTGGACCTTTCGAAGGAAGTATCGCCATTCGAAGCGATTAGCTAAATCTCCGGCGATCTCTGTTCTCTGTTTAGCTGGCACAGGATAGCTCTCGCCCAGTAGAGGTTCGAGCTCTGCCAGGATCGAATATGGCATTGAGTCAGTACTGACTGTATGAGCCCAAGGTGTTACTCTTCCAACGGAACCATCGGCGAGAACTGTCGTCCTCTGTTCGGCCTCTCCGATCTTCGTGACGACGGACGATCCTTTAATTAACATTGAGATAGGTTTCCTGTTATTCTGTCCGACTTTTACTACAGCACCTTTCAGACTGAGATCAAATGTTAAGCTGATTACTTTGCCTGTGGGAGTCACTGCGCTTGTCAATCTACCGAATTCGTCATAATTGTAAACGTAGCTACGTCCGGTACTGTCGAGCTTTGTCTTCAATAAACCCGTTGGTCCGTGATAGTCGAAAGTGACATTGTAATCGTCGGGCGTGCTCAATTCGTGTAACATCTTCATCCTAGACATTTTCAATCTGCATTTTTGTCCCTTGGTATTCTCGATTGAATTTACTTGACTGCTATAATCTCTGAGTAAGAAGACTTTGTTACCAGCTGCGTCCGTTACTGTGCTAAGTTTACCGTTACTGGTGTTAACATTGTAGGTAAACTGATACACGATCTCGCCGGTAAGAATGTTTCTCGTAGAAATGTGTTGGCCGAATCGGTTGAACACGTAAATCTCCTGAGTATCGGGCGCATAAATCTCGTATTCTCGCGCACCGCTTGCATCGGGAATGCTTGCTGTCACCGAGCGAATTCGGTAATTGGCTTGGTCACCGATGTGCACCACTCCATCGGGAGAAACCGCCACGGCAGATATGGTATTAAATTTGGAAGTGGATGCCAAATAATGATCGGCTTCGAAACAGTCACAGCCACGTTCCAGGCAGTTGCACTTGGACTCGGCACCGGCGTATGGTGATATTTTGCCGTCGGTGCCGATCACGCGAACACGGTTAATCCTCTGTGAATCGCTTTCGGCGATGTAAAGATCGCCCGAGGGACCAAACGCGACACTCTGTGGCATCACGAGGGTAGCGTGAGTCGCGAGTTCCGTGTCGAACGAGGCTGAAGGTGAGGCGCAGTGAAGTGGACGACCAGCGACGACCTTGACACGACCATCTGGCGCCAGTTGAAGGACCATGTGATCGTCGATCATATGCAACGAGTTGTCCAGAGGATTGATCGCCAATTCGGTGGGCCAACGAAGATGTACTTCCTCGACATTCAATGTGCCTTCGCAGGGTATAGGCTTCCAATGTGATTTATGCATGTGATTGCCGATCACGGTAGTGATAATACCATCCCTGTCGACCATTCGGATATTCGTGCCATCAGCGAAGTACAGAACGTTATCTGCAGAAACAGCGACGCCTTTAGGATAAGCGAGTTTAGCGTCTCGTGCGAGAGCACCGTCGCCACAGTGAGCTTCGTCGCCGGGAAGACAACGTTCTCCGGAACCAACTACTGTTTCCCAATTATGATCGGGATCCGTGTAGTCATTAGTGTCGCGAACACGAATAATCTGATGAGATTCTGGATCCGATATGTAGAGAACGCCGTCCAGAGGACTCAGAGCGATGTGATAACGATATGATACTCTAGTTGCGCTAAAGAAAACACAAAAATAAAATGTTAAAAAATATAAGAAAGAGTCAATAGAGTTATAAAGAATTATTATGATACTTAAGTAGAATACGTACTTTAGTCTGACCACAGTTCTAACTGTTCCATCAACGAGAATCTTTCTGACTAAATTGAAATCACCAACAAAGATGGAGCCATCCGCAGCAGTGGCGAGGGCAACAGGCGCTAAGAGACGCTGTTTAGAAGCTTGCCCGTCGCAGTCATAGCATTCCAATGGCCTTTGATGGCCGTCTCCCATCGTGGTAAGAATGACTCTCGGCTTATGCTTCAGATAAATGTTCGAGCCGTCTCCTTTCTGTAAGATACCCTCATGGAAGTTGTACCTGTGATGAATATCCAGATTCCATCCACCGACTTCCGAAATAGACATGTCGTGACCGCTCAATTTCGTTGTCTGTACGTCCCAAATGATGTCCTTGCAATCACTGTATTCATAACCAACTTTGACCATGGCAGTTGTCACTCCATAGACTCGTTGGCGATAAACATTCAAGCGGTTCCAAGCGTAAGTGAACTTGATCACGGGATCAGCCTCAAAAATTTTCTCAAAGAGTATACCCTCGATTGTGATCCTCAAATGTATCAAGTTCAACGTCGGCGGGATGACTTCTGGAGTCAACTGTAGTTGTATGGTGGAGAGGTAACCGGCCGCTCGAGAACTGTGATAGACCAGATTCAGGCCCGTTCCGGGTATTTGCAAGCTTTCCTGTATAACTTGCGACTCTGCCAATATAGCACTCTTATCCGGACAAGCACCTTGGAATCCGTGTTTCCAAGTCGCCAGGACGACTGGCTTCATGAGATCGTAATCGTGAGCGGCACACGCATGCGGAACATGTATAGGTGGCTTCTCCTCGGCAGTGCTCATGATGATTTTATCGATGATGACGACCTGAAGTGAAGCAAATGATACCTTCATTATATTATCTTTAATCGTAAAATGGATATTAAAAAATTTCTAGGACACGAGATAAATTATGTCGTGAGAAATTCAAACTCACCTCGTTCCAAGGCACGAAGACGATATGGCTTTGTGGTTTGAAGGGTGACCTGCCGAATTGCAAAGTTACGGCACCACCACCGTTCACCAGTAGATCGAACCAGCCGTCGTCTCTCGTAAGAGTGAAGCCTTCCAGTGGCGTGCTGGTGCTGACCCGCACTCCCATCAATCCTGTGCCGAGATGTGTGACAACGCGACCACGTATGACGGCCGATCGGCTGTTAGACAACGACTGTGTTAATCGTAGGAAGCTCGCGAGAGAGTAAATAATTTAAAATCATTTCTTTATATGCTTCGTCGTACACTACCAACAAAGCAATTGCTATTCTCTAAGCTAATCTCAATCTACTACGTTTTACTCTGTTTATACTTCTCAGATAATCTCCTCTTTGGAGTAAATACCGACGAGAAGATACTGTCACTTGATAACGCCTAATGAGAGATCTAACTTGAATTTTTCATTAAGAAAAGATAAGACTTGTAGGATAGATAAATTAAATCTATCTTTTGTTTTGTGGGTTCGTAAATGATAATAGTGATGAGCAAAATCTGTATACTGTTAATAGAAAATTAGGAATATCTTTTTTTTAATTGTTAGTAGAAAATTAGGAATATTTATTTTAATTATATATATATATGTTTTATTAAATATATATATTTTATATACGTTATAAATTGTGTCTGTTAAAATAAATAAAGTAATGTAATAAAGTAGAGGCGCAGAAGAGCCTTGGTTGTTCTTGCTTCAGGCGCAAGTGCTTTTAAGAATAGATCCTTAAGATTGATCCATAGTTCGATATTTGTGATGGGGAGAATCGCTATAATTATATAAACGCAAAGTACGCTCTTCACGGACGTTTAGAAAGACAGGGTCAATCAAGGATAAATTTGCATTAAAGGATGTGCGTCCATTATACAGGTGACAGAATCCTTTCGCCAATTAATAAATATTCCAATATCGGGCGTTAATCATCAGTCGCGTTTGCAGATACGTTAAATATTCAACGCGATGTATTTTTGGTCAATTCTGCTTCTCAGTGCTAAAGAGGAACCATTCGATTCTTTGATTGTCAGCTGTTCGAATAACGGTGAACTTAAATTAATCGGTGCATTTCTTTCTTTTTTTTTCTTCATTTTGATGTTTTGGATATTTTCTCGGATCTCTCTGTTAGTTTGTAGTTGCCTGTAGTTTATTATAAACAAGCAACAAAATACAGTCAGAACTTTTAATAATCGTGCCTCTTTGGCACTGGAGCATAATGGTCGAGGATAAGTCACTACTTATATAAGTACAGTCAATATATACACATATATATACACATATATATACACATATATGTATATATATATATTTATATTTATATACACAAATAACACAAAGTTGGAAGCTCAACGTAAAAGGCACGAAACACAACGTAGGAATCAAAAGGTAACTGAACCATGCAACACGAGAATGTGTTCAACAATAATGGAGGACGAAGTGCGAGCTCGAACGATCGTGGAATGTGTTCCAACTGTCAAGATGGAGATTCTTAGATCGTATACTACGTGAACCGCGCATTTCGTTGATTTTTCATAGTATCTTGTTCCCAAGTCAATGAAGAACGTAGACATATTATCAGCATTAGTGAGAATAATAAATATTCTCTTCTGATGCTTATAATTCCTGATATCCAAGTTCTTTTATCATCCTGGAAACAATTGATATTCTAAATGCGAGGTGCAGATGTACATGATCCAAGGAGACCTGCTGAGATTCAGCAATCTCAAATCAAATCGAAAGAGATCAGGCTTCTCAAGCGCAGTCGAACGCACACACGCACGGCTCGTCGCGATCAAGATGCAGGATGTATTTATGTACAGATACGTGAGAGATACCAAATGCACGAATATTATCAAACAGCAGCAGGTTCTTTTATTACCGCTACGACGGATCTTATTACGGATCCTCGTTCATTTAAGTCGAGCTTTATCGACGTCTGGTTTTCTTACCTTGTGTTGAAGTGATTCCAGAACATACTGACCGGGCAGCACGGATAAAACAGAGCCGAGTTAAAATGATGCGATTAAAGGCGAAAATAGGAAGAGGAGGGTGCAGGATCGAGGACATAGGTCGTGAGAGAAGAAGAGAGAAAAAAATATCAAAGGATTTTAAGAGGCGAGGGATAAAAATATAGAAGAGTCTGAGGAAAACTTTCCGCTTTTACGAAGAATTTCGATACGTCGCGTCTCCGGATTACTAGAATTTGCTGGTCCCTTCCAATAGACCCGACGCGTCGGGGAGAAAAAAACTGTCCGGTTATTGTATCCCCTTCCCACCCCCTTAGCCGGCATGATGAGCGAAAAGCTCGAGGCTTAAACATGGACTCACACATTCACGCAAGCTCCACTCGGACGGACATGAGAAAGAGAGAAAGAGAAAGTATCGAAAGAATGGGGGTTGGGGTGATATACCGATAGATAGATCGTAAGGGACTGCGATAAAGATCGGGGGTAGACAGAAAAAGAGAAAGAAAGATAGAAAGAGAAATATAGATTGATGGAGACGAGGGTCAAGGGAAGAAGGGGGAGGGGGGGGGGGGTTGGGGGGGGGGGGGGGGGGGTTTAGTGCAGGGCACACGCTCGCGCACACGTACGTACAAAACATATGTAGAAAACTGTTGGGATGTGATTTCACACGGGTCACAACAACGCAGATATAATATATTGAAATCTATGTATATGCATCCTCGTGTCTGTTACCGTCGGTAATACATGTGTAGAGAGATGTACAAGGATGTATGCGTGTATCTTGTAATATGCGCGTAGAGGCAGCTAAAGATTACCGGGTCCCTGCGAGAGAGAGAGCTGGGACCCTATTCTCTGTGTGCGCGCTTCTTCCCGCTTAGTTAAAAATAGAGATCGATCAGCTTTGTCCGACTAATCTTTCAACCGATTCGGCTCGAGTCAAAGGGACCGTATATTCGTATTATTAATAACCGTTAGGCGTCCCGTCGAGCATGCAACTTTCTCGACCTCCGCGATTTACGCTTTACACAGGCTCTCTCCCATGCACTTCCTTTGCCATACGGATTCTTTGCCTAATTTAAAATATACATGTGACGTTAAATAGATGCCGAGGCACCAATAGTTTCCAAAAGCTGCAAGTTATTGGAAATCTGGAAAATTAGAAGTTTTAAGAAATTCAAATTCAATAATCCTATTTTTTTCGCGCGCGGGAATGCTTTTAGTGGACTAAAAGTCAATCAAAATTTAAAACTTTATTTGAGACTTAATTTTAATAAAAAAAAATTCCTGAAAACTAGCGTTTTTCAATAAAATTTGTGCCGAAAAAGAATCAATTTCGTATTTCATTCAAAAAATTCGTATGTGAAAGAAAATGTGATGAATTTGACACCCTGTATAGCGTTAATAGTTAATGTGTTCCTATTTAATGCTGCTATTTTCTCGTAATTACGCACATGTGTTGAGACATTCCTATTTCATTACTTTACTCAGAGACACGCAGACTGTAGACGCAACATCGACATCGGGACGGACAATTTTCGCTAACGATTTCAACGCGCTGACGACGAGGACCATGACGACGACATTGGTCGCAAGGATGAGAGGGGAAAGTCTCGTGACGATTGACGGCAAACTTACCTCTCGTTGAAGGTCTCCTGACGAGCGTAGTTCTGCAGACTGCCCTCGTCGATTAGGAACTTCATTCTCTCGAAGAAGGATGCGGTGATAGCGGGTGGTTGTTTCCGTAGTAGTATATCGATTGGTTTAGGAGCTGAAACGCACAGCTGGCTGCTGCGGCATATGTGATTGGAGCAACACTCTGGATCAGCGCAATCAATGAGACCATCTAGAAGATACATTATTTTCCATTAAAGTTGTAAGGAAGAAATATTAATGACAACTTCGAGTTATTCATTTTCAAAAAAAATATTCTAAAAATAAATACTTTGAACATAAGAAACGTTTACAATTTCACAATTTCTATGTCAATTTATTCTTACAATAGTTTGAAATTAAACGAATTATATCTATGAGATATTGTGTAACAGATCATCAAATTTCTCTTTTTATATTAAATTAATACGAAAAAAACATAAAATATGACGTTCATATGCTGTACCTTTATCGTTGTCTCGTCCGTCGTTGCAATTTTGTTCTAAGAGTACGCTGCAATCCTTGCCGTCCCAGCCATTATAGCATTGACATTCCCACTGCGCGTCGTTCGACACTCTACACTGTCCGTGGCCGGAACAGGAATTCGGACAGCCCTCCATCGTGCAGTGTTTTCCGTTCCATCCGGTGACGCATAGACACGTGCCATTCTTGCATTGTCCATGCTCGTTGCAGCGAGGATCGCATTGCTTCAGATTGCACAGCTCACCGGACCAACCTGGCAAGCAGTCGCAAGCGTTGTCCACGCAATGTCCGTGAGGGCCGCAATCAAGATCGCACAGTTCTGAAACACGGCAAAGCCGAGAGAAGCTTTGAGAACAACAATTCGAAGTGCTCGGGAATATGAAAGTGTGTTAGTCTCGAAGCAAACACTCAGAAGCAAAGCGATGATCGTCCGACAAGTAAACGAAGCTATGAGAAAGGGATTTAGAAAAGTGGACAGTTAATTAAAAGTGTCGTAAAATTTACTTCGTAAATATTCTGCCATTACCCAGAAACCTGGAAATGTAGGAATCGTCAATTCGCTGAAAGTATGAATGTACGATCAATAACTCATATCGCGATTACATCACTAATTTTAAATGTTATAGGTCAACACAGATATCCTTGTCAATAGCTTTAATTTAGACACTACAATTTCTAAATTGAGTTTAAAAATACGCAATAAACGAGGGAGGAAATCCAAACGCTAAAAGATATTTACCTAAAGAGAAAAAAACTAATGGCAAAAATAAAATTTTTGGAATACTGTAGCTAAAACGTAGCTAGCAATAATTTTCTTATTTTCAATTCTTTCTTATCTATTCTTATCTTTTAATCCTATTACAAAATTAAAAAACTTTTTTATTCTTGAGCTGAAAAATGATATAATTCATGAGCGAATTATTTATTTATACAATTATTGCATAACATTTTATTTTTTGCTCGATGTGAATAATTTTATAAAATATATATATGTATAGGTTCATTTATTCACTGACCTTTCGAGCAGTCATCACCGGACCACATGGGCTCGCAGACGCAGGTCTGAGTTTCCAGATCGAAATTCCCGTGGCCACTGCAGTCTGGTAGGCATTGCAGTGCCTCCTTATCCATTTGACTGCAATCGGTACCTTTCCAACCCTTTTTACAGATGCACGTGCCTTCAGCGCAGAAACCGTGACCTGAGCAAGTCGGATGTGGACAGTCGACTTCCTCACAGTACTTTCCCTTGTAGCCGCGTACACAGTTGCATTTGCCGTTGGTGCAATGACCATGGCCGTTGCAGTCGGGTACTTCGCACTCGTCGTGTCGCAGGGAGCACTCCTTGCCCTTCCAACCGGGATTGCATTGGCACTCGCCGTTTATGTACTCACCTAAATCGGGACGATGGGGTTATTTGTTGACGAGAATTATTTACGCGTAAGACTCGCGAAATTGATTTCGGATGGAGACTTTTAAAGTTCGACGCGCGACGCAATTGTCGTCGTAACTGACTGGCGTCATATATATTAATATTTCATTTAATTAGAACCAAAAAGTACAAAAGTGCATTGTTACACTCTTGTCTTGAAAATTAAGTTATTACATTTTATTCACAGCAAATAGACACAGCTGCGCTTCACAAGTACATTGAAGGAGAAACTGGTATACCAAGCACCAGGAAATTAACATGTATCGCGAATATTTGCAAAAGTGCAATACTGAAACGAGTGAAACGTAATCGGCTTTGATTTCTATTTAAAAGAAATCAATAAACGAAGCCGCGCGGACTTGGTTTTTTTAATCGGTTAAAAAACCTACCAATCGTTATTTCTTTCTATTTCAATAGGATTTTAATCAAACCCGTAACCAATAACCGATTTTTGAAGTTTATTAAAATTCCAATACAGATTTCAATTTAATATTATTTTAACCAAACGGTTGAATCCTATTATCGCAGATTTCTCAATATTTTTATAGTAATAATTTCATATAATACTATATACGCATGCACAAAAGTAAATAGAAATTATTGTAAAACCTACACGATTACCGGTTAATCTACCGGTTAAAATATCTTTTACCAATAGACTAGCTCACCTCTCTGACTGCAAAGAACAGGACAGACGCTTTCGCTGCAGTCTTCACCACCAAAACCAGGCTTGCACTGGCAATGACCTAGAAGACACTCGCCCTTGCCACTGCAACCATTTGGACAATTATGCGTCATATCCTCGGCGATTACAGCGATCAATGATACTTCATGAGGATCTCCGTCGTCGTTATAAAGCGAAAGAAACCAATGTCCCGGCTCCATATATTTGGTTACCTCTTTCTTAATCGAGGGCTGTAAAAGTAATAAAAAAAATTGTAATTAGACCGTCACTGGTTCATATAATCGGGTATGCGTTTTCATCGTCGTATAGGAAGAAAATAAAAAAAGAAAAAAAATTCTTTATCCGAGATTATATCGGTATATTAAGAAAGAGAAATAAAAATGGGTCAGCGGCACATACAATAACACTAACATGGGACGCCCTGGTATTCCGAGCCTTGAAACCGCTGAGAACTTCCAGTAGGTCGTACTGCGTGTGTGTAGGCAGCGCGTTCCTCCTCGCATACACGCCGATACTTGCCCCACGCGGAATGCTGTAGTCGAAGCGGACATAAGCGGCTTCTGACTGATAAAACTGCATGTTCCAGTAGCCATACGGCGGTATCTCCTTGCTCAGTTTCTGACCTAAACCGACCTGAGCGAAGGTCGTTCCATCAGGCGGAAAGGACCTTGCCGGGAACGTTCGCGCACCTGTAGATACGAATCGCAATCAGAAGTGGTACATGAGAAGTTCGAGTTTCCGTTGGATAATGTAAATCGAGATCGTCATTAGTCAATTTTAGTATAATTCATTGCGTTATATTCATTTGTCAAAAAACGATTATACCTACTGAATAATGACTGTAATATATATTAAACAGGTTGGCTTTAAAAAGGAAAGAGCAAAATTAAGCCTCAAATTAAAACAGCCTCGACATTACATTATCCGACAGATGTAAGAATTCACTTTTGAAAGTAAAATATTCTGAAGCCTAGGCATGGATGCTTATGCATGTCAGCATTTCATGAGCGTTATATTTTTCTTTTCTATTTTATTTTTAAATCTAAACCACCGATTTATTTTAATGTCAGTTATTTTACATTAATGGAATAAAAATTATTTTTCTCTTTTTCGAAAATAATACATTCTCTTGCATTACATAGCTGTCGTCGATTACAATCACCAACAGCTAATTAATCGGGACACTCCGTGCAGGACTATGAAATATATAGTAGTGATTTAAAATTACAACGCCGTTATAATCTACGCAAATTACACTACCCACTACCATCACACACATTGCAATGTCTACAACAATACAGGCAAATTAATATGTAATAAAATAAACTCGCGTTTGTGACCAGTCCACGAGTGAACGACAAGCAAAGAAGTGAGCATCAGCATCAGCGAAGACGGAAAATAAGAAGTAGAGACGTTGAAAGAGAATAAGAGAAGTTATTCAGAAAGAAAAGATTAAACAGAGAGAGAAAAAAAAAAAGAAGAAACGGGGCCTCACCTTCGAGAATAAGTATAGTGGGTTCTGGAGGTAGCGGAGTGCTCCCAGAGCAAGAGGACGCATCAGTGCTTACTTCTGGCACGTAGGAGGTCTCGTTGGTGGACTCACCATTCTCGGTGGTGTCTGTCGAGGAAGGATAATAGTCTTCGGTGGTGGAGGTCGCGTCAGATCTTACCGAATCTTTGTTAGATAATTCTCCGTCCCTCTTATCCGTCAGTCTTTCCTCCGGTTCCTCGGGGGAATTTCCGGCTAACAGAGTGGAGCTAACGCTCTCGAACTCCTGCTCGAAGTCATCGTCGATCGCTGAAAAGTTGTCCCACTCGTCAGAGGATGAGCCCATGCAGGGGCAGGAGCACTCGCACTCGCCACCAGCCCAGATCGGCGCCGGTGGCGAGGCAGGTGGCTGCGGCGGTGGCGGTAATCGCGTATCGACCGCGTCAATCGATTCATTGTCGTTGGCAGGGATTTTTTTCATGCTTGCTGCGGATGGCTCCGATGGCCGCTCAGCCGTGCGCATCTGCACCTGATCGACGTTAATCTCGGATGAATGGCTAATCGCGCCGCTTTCCGTCGGCACCGACACTGACAGGACATAAAGCGGCTTCGAGGAAACGGCGGATGAATCCTCGGTGGCGATCGTTACGTTTATGAGCACTCGATGCGATGGCGATGAGAATGAGGAGGAAGACGGTGGCTGCGAAGGATCGTGATACACAGGCACCTCTACAACTTGCACCCGTTGGATCATAGGAGGGTCAGATCGAGAAGGGAATCTGGGTGATGCGTTACCTGATAAATCATGCACTGTTTCATGCAGGGTGCTCGTTGGAGGAGAGTTATAATTAGTCTTAATCGATGGAGAATTTTCAACAGATTCGTCAGCATTGGTGGACGCCTCGTGGACCTGCATTTTAAACTTCCAAAGAAACTCTTCGTCGTTCTTTTCTCTTTCGACGATCCGTACATTGTCTTTATTCCATTCCTGTCGAAGAGCGGCGTTCGTCTTTACGCCATTGTCAAGAATCGTGGATTTGGCAGGGAATTCCGCTTTCGCGGTTTCGACGAGTTGTCCCTTGTCTCGGAGGTCGACGATCTCCACTTCGTCCTGCCCGTAGTTGTAAATCGGCGCAGGATAGTCTCGTTGCAGTTCCTCGGACTGTTCGGAAGTTTTAGTTAAATTGGACGGAGCTTCAAATTCCGATGACGAAAATTCTCTGGAAAGTTCCCGCATTTCTTTCACGATATTGGTGTCGTTTTTTTCAAAGATGGCCAATCTTTCATCCGAAATTATTTTCTCCTCGTCATCACGATCTTCAGCCTCTGCTACGTCTTCAAGTTTTTCAATGTTGTCATTCTTGTTCGGCAAGGTATTAAGCGTTATTTTATTATCTACAGTCATAGTAGTAGACGAAACTGTGCTAGCATCTACTTCTTCCTGATTCATCTCTACGGGAACTAACTCTCCACTTGAATCAGAATTACTTACGTTCGATTGTTGATCCTCCGTTAGCTCGTTCAAGCGTATCTCTGTTACGGTCGTTGGTTCTACAGTGCTATCGTTTATATTATCGCTGTAATCGACGGGGAAAACGTTATGGCCATTTTCCGCAGTTCCGCCGACTACTTGGCTGTAGTCACTGCTATCTGCGCCAAGTTTCGTAGACTCCGAGCCGGATGCAGACGTCGTAGCCTCGGTGCCGCCACTGCTTTCGGCAAAGTCCGAACTTTCGGACGTGCCGACGTTATCGATATCGCGGTTGAAATCCGTGGAGTCATCGCGGCTGAGTTTCGTTACCGGGGCTGCCGAGGCAACGTGTACCTCCCGACGCCGCGTCTCGACGGCCACGTCAACGTCGCCGTCAGCAGCCGCGAACTTCGCGGAAGTGTTTTGCGACGAACGCGAGGTCGCGTCGGACGTTTCGTTACGGGACGATTGGCGAACAGAAGCTGACGCGAGAGAATTGCCAGAGCCGATAGAGACAGAGGACGAAGAGGCGAGATGGTCGACGGCAACAGTGGTATGAGTCGAATGATCGTGCGAGTAGTTAGTAGCGGTAGAAGAGACATTCACGAGAAACTGTATCATCCGCGAGGGAGCCGTCGATGACTCCGGCGGTGCGTCCTCGGCAGGTTCGATCGAGCGGTCGATGGCTCCTCTCGCTGAACTTTGACCATCCACATGCTCCGGATCATGCACAACCTTACCGGGAGACTCCTCATGCAACGGAACTGACCGCTGCCCGAACCCCGAGGTCTCCTCCGGCCCAGCGACAGTGGTCAAGGACAGCTCCTCGGGGTCACGAGAGGGTGGTGGCGCGACAGTTTGGTGCAACGCATGCTCGTTAAACGTGTCTCTACGCTTGCGATTGTATACGACACCATCTAACAACATGCTATCCGACGTGTTAATACTACCTCCTGACGATGACTGCTGCCGCGTCCTGCCACTCGATTGCGACGACGTCGATGTCGACGACGTGGATGTCTTATTCGCCTCGCCCGACGACGGCTTGGTTTCGGTGTTCTCGCCCACCAAGACTGAGCACGCCTTCGTGCTTTGGTACGACCAGTTCACTAAATTCGATGCTTAATAAGGGATCAATTAGCATTGGATGTAGGGTTAGTTTATTAAAGATTGCGCTATGTTATTTTTCACGGTGTTACTTCAAAATTACATTTTGAAAGCGCAACGTGAAAATCTAAAAATTATTTAAAAATTGTGATAGATTTAAAGATGTGTGTCTGTAAAATATTTTTTAGAAATGTAAATCGAATCCGTTGTTTAAAAATAACGCATTTAAAAGATGTTAAGTTTGTATCCAAATCACAAAAGTACTAATGCTAATCAGAGAAAACGCTAAGTGTTTGTGTGCGAATTTAAATTCTTTATTGAATAACAAATTAATTAGATCTTTCGCTTTTGGATTATCCTCAATAATTCACAAAAACGAAAATATTTATCTCATTTTGACGTGAATAGTTAAAAGTTTGAACCCAAATCAAATGATATATGAGATTGCGGATTCGATATAACACGCATTCAATTTGATAATAACAACAATAATTAACGAGATTCCACTAGCAATTAATTTTTCAAGAAATTTATCCGTAATAACATATTTAAATATTGTATGTCTTAGCGCGACTCGCTCTATTTTAATGTACTTGACTTCGATATTCTCTTTAATCTCCATGATTTTGAAATATTTTCACTTTTTTGTTAATTATTGAGGTTGACCGAAAAGCGAGGGATCAAAACGACTAATTAATTTGTTATGTAATAAAGAATTTGAATTCGCACAAAACATCTAAATGTTGGGCTCTGATTGACATTTGTATTCTTTCGAAAATTATATTTCCTAGTCTTTTATTATTCTTGTTTCTACTTAAAATTATGCATTTGTGATGTAAGACAGATATTGCTCGTGGAGCAAATAAAAATCGCTTGGAATGCAATATGCGAATAATTACCTGCAACGTAGGTTAATCCCGCAGTTAAGCAGAGCGAGAGCATAATTACTACTATGGCAATTAGTTTCCAGCTGCACCAATCGATTCCCTTGCGGAAATGACAGCGGATGCTTTGTCTCCTCATCGGGATCATCGACGGGGCGTGCCCGTAAGGTAAAGGTACTCTGAAAATCAATGAAGGTCGATTTGTAGCGGCCGCATGTAAATTCTCACCGCGAGACGGGGAGCAGATATCCGCCTATAACACGCGCGTTATCCGTTCATTAGCGGTCGCAGATTAATCTTTATCCCACCGTTTTATCCGAAAAGTTACACACAGCCGTCCGTTACAAGGCGTCGCGTAATTTCTCAATGCGCGCCGTTGTAATTAGAGAAACACCGCCGAGGAATTCGGCACCTCGGTACAATTTTCAGGCACGTTCAGGCCGAACTCTCAGGAGTTTCGGTGTGTAGTGTGGAGTTCCGGTTCCTCTCTCTCTCTCTCTCTCCCTCTCACATCTTTCTCTTACTCTCCCTCGTGACGTTCGAGAAACTCGTAATGTATTCTCGCTCGTTACATACCCCCGTGGAAAAGCAGCAGCCCTCGAGTGTGTTTGTACTGAACGTTGCCGCCGCCGCCGCCGTCGTCGCCGCCACCGCCACCGCCGTTTCCAAGTAACTCACAAATGTCTAACCAAAATATTTAAACGCAACCGTCGGATTCTGAAGCGCAAGCGGGAAAACGCGTTTGCTTTCGTTGCACCGCGTGATAATGAAAAAAACGAGAACCAAACGGCGTCTACCAGGCGTCCTCTCTCTCTCTCTCTCTCTCTCTCCCGCTGTTGATTCTACGCGGATTGGACGCGGATTTTTTTTTTTTTCTATCGCGCAAACCAAATAAAAGCGGACGATTTGGAGTTTCCCCGAGTGAAACTTCCGGTCTCTGAATTCTCCATTTTACAGCCCGATGTCGAAATGTTTAACCGAATGTTTGACTTATTCGTTACAAAGTTCCAATATTGAAATATCCTACGTTTTCGAACAAAGCTCTTCGGTTTTTATCACATTTACATCTTTAGGATATTCCGCGTTGTTTTGTTTTTTAATAAAGATAAGTGGAATATTAATTTTATGCGAACACAAAATCAAATCTCACGTCGGTTTTCTTACTGTCGACGCGTGTATTTCGCGCGGTGAACAAATTTCAAAATATATACGAATTAACTCGATGTAAAGGAGAAAAAAAAAAAATTATATCGTGCACTTAGGGATCGACTGAGAATTAGCATTGACCGTTATCAAATTAGTTTTCTCATTTCGCGTTACTCCAATATCGTTCTATTGAATCTCTTAAAAATGACTCGTTCAACTTTCGAGCCGCGCGTTAATGTCATTTAACAAATTTGCATACCGTAAAAGCGGAGAAACTCGAATCTCCGTTAGCTCCCTGGGTAGCGCGTTATCAAATTCCATTCTCTTCTCTCTCTCTCTCTCTCTCTCTCTCACCCCGCGGCCGAAAGAAGTTCGTTTACCGGCTTCGTAAACACGATGCGAAATCTCGGAGCGGCACTCGTTTCGCAAGTTTCGGCGACGCGCTCCTCCGTAGATCTGCGGCCCGAACGGTCTTCGCAAAGACTCGTAAAACCAGAGATTTTCTACGGTTAAAACGTCACGCGCGCAGGAGTGGTGCGCACTACTTTTCTTGAGGTGCGACAATCCACGTTCAAACATTTTGCCGCGAGTCGGCATGAATGGATGATTCATGAGGATCTCTCTCGAGTGGCGAGAAGAAAGAAAAGCGGAGCACCAGAAGTCGGCCGGCGGCGGCGGCCTTGTTTGTTATGTGTTATATAGGTTTCGATCATGCGTCGGTTTTCGGAAACACGAGTTCTCTCGAGCTCGTACCACGACGACGACGACGACGGTTCAATTCATTCTCGGGGACACCTCTAGCCGCATGGCGGAAGAGGAGGAAGAAGTATTGTGCGGTAAACGGTCTTACCTGTCCATGTTGTTCTGCAGCTCCACTTTTATTGGACTGTTCCCCGTGGACTGATTCTTGTTGTTGTATTCATTCTTCGGTATCTCTGCAAAAGAGAAACGGGGAGAATGAAGACAGTTTGTTATATCTCGCGTCTGACAGATCGGCGAAATTTCTCGTGGGAAACAACGTAGGCGCCCCCCCCCGTCGCGCGTCAAGTTTTTCCGCCGTCCAAAATGTAAATGCAATTCAGCGCGATGTAGTTTACATTTTACGTAATGCATACAAAATCGTATTATGCGGGAGGCGTCATAATACCCGCGGAAAATTGGAGGTAAGATATAGCTTTTTCGACGAGCTCTTCGCACTTCGAGCGAACGGCATTGTTTCTCAGTTTTTTAAGTTTTGCCCCGGATTAGCCGCTCCGTCGAGTTAACTGATTTACCGAGGTAAATGATATCGTTAGAGCCGTTAATAGACAGCACGTATCGACGGGGTTAAAAATGCCTACCGTCGATCCGTCGTCGTCGTCGGGATAATCACGCCCCCCTCGCTTATACGTTTACTCTCGCGCGCGGCATTTCCGATTACGTGCCGAACGTATAATTACGAAGCAGTTCTCGGGCGCGCGGAGGTTGGTGAGCGCGCGAGGCGTGGCCGGGGCCGTTAAATAAATTACGGCGCGCGGTGTCGATTCTTCATTTTCAACGCGAGGCTTTTCCCCGCGCGGTGAACGACCAGACGCGATTCTTTGTGATGCCAGACGCGAGCGTCTTTCTACTCGCGCGGTTTCCACACACGCGAGGTGGGAGGAAAGGAGCGGCACTACAGCGGTCGCAGGGCTCCTGTTGAATCGATAAGTATATGATTCATCGCTGTTTTGGCTTGAATTTCAAGCAACCGCGCTATACGACTTGTGATGCGAAGGGAAACCTGTAAATGCGTTCTCAGGTCGTCGAACACAGGGCGATTTTGTAAAAAAACCGAAGAGAAATCGTATAGGAAAAAAAAAAAAAGAGACTATAACCGCTGTTCGAAAAGAAGCTAATTTGGTAGTATAATATACGAGTGAAAAATGTGACTTCGTTCCCTTTGTCGTCTTTTAAGGTCTCCGGAAGTTACGATCTTGACAATTGACGGCGGTTACATCCTGTATACCCGATTCCGCATATTCGACGAACGATCGTAAACGTCGTGACGACAGTACCGATGATTAGCGGCGAGTGGTGGTGGTGGTTTGAGGGATCACACCCTCGCAACAATATGCACGAGTGGTATTAACGCGTTAATCCTCAACCGAGAGAACCTCAAACACACAAGTTTCGGGGGCATGGAATAGCGGAGTAACACGAATTCTATTACGTCTCTCGTGATACTCCGCCTGAAATATTCGGGTTAATATTAGCCGTGATGAAATAGTTTGTGCGCAAAACACGCACCTCCGCGTTAAATTTCCGTCCGCAAAAATGTGAAAGACGTGTACAACATTCATGGACGGCGGAAAGTATCGCGGGGGAAAAAAAAATCGAAATTACATATTTAAATCTGGAGATAATAACTGATAAAATAGAAATAAGCACGCTGAAATGTATTTACATTTGAAACAAGCTCTGAATTAATTTTGGAAGTTTAACTCGGTACCTCTCTCTCTCTCTCTCTCTCTCTCTCTCACTCTTTCTCTGCCTATCCGCGTGTCGAGATACGGTCGCGCGCGGTAGCGCGGTGCGCATTTAAAACGCACTGCTTCAGCGTTTTGAATATTAATGAGCCACTTTACACGTTTACGCGCACAAGCGGCATTCGAGTTCAAGCTTTGTTGTTCTTGACACTTAACCTGTCTCAAGCCCGCTTCACGAAAACCCTTTTTCGGGACACGCTCGAGGAACGGAGGCGAAGCGGAGCTTCGCTGCTTCAGCGCCCTTTGTCTTTTCTTACGGGGAGCTGCTCGCTCCAACTCTTAACATTCCCCCGCACACCTTCAGGCATGTAGTATACCTTGGTGAACGGTAAAACGCGGGCGTGGGAAGAGAAGAGGGCCCGGCCGAAGCTGCTGACCCCACCACCGCTAATTGCAGGTGTTGCCCGCTCCGGCCTCGAAATCCGGTGATTATGCCATTTAGGCAGATATCGGTGATTACGGTGATTTCAGGGATACTCTCCGTGTTCTACCCGGAGGGTGTATTTCTCGCTTTTATTTTTCTTCGGGGTGCTTAGGCGCACGAGACAGCGACCCCCCCCCGTCGTCCGGAATCGAATTAAAGGAGAATATTCGCTAATCGGTGCGGGGAGGGGCAGGAGGGGGGGGGGGG
>NW_017275294.1:630806-690131 GCF_001594065.2 Cyphomyrmex costatus | reverse complement strand
GGGGGGGGGGGGGGGAATTCGCCGGCGAGAATTCATTCTAATTGGCGACCTGCCAGGTGATTTACGGCTGATGTTGCGCTCGCGAGAGCTATCTTCACGCGGAGAATTGCTTTGACGAAGGGTTGAACATGAGTGCGTATCAAATTGGAATTGTGATGGTCGTGTCAAATCATTTAAGGGACCAGAATTCCGGTTGCACGATAATATTGAGCTACGTATTACGTCTGAGTCAAAAGCTATACAATATATGACTTTTCTCGAATGACATGAAGAATGCTGGAAGAAAATTTAGCAGAGACTAGCAACAAATATCTAATATAAATCATGGAGAATAAAATACAATAAATTTTGCATACAAATTATAAACTGCCTTTCTTTTTATTATATCCTGTCGCAATAAGAAGTTTTGTAATAGTATTCTATAAATTTGTAAAATACAAGAGATAGATTTATTGAGTGCACAAAAGTATAAGTAACCAAATAATGTAATCGTTCAGTACATAAAAACGCTTTTTACACGTCACTTAACTCGTAATTATATAGTAAGAAAAAATAAGCTTGGAGAGTAGACAAAGCTTCGAATTAGGTATAGTAGACAGACTCGAGCGAAAAAAACGAGAGCCAAATTCATGTATTGCGTGAGCAAGGTGATTTTTAAGAAGGAAGGTCTCGACTGTGGACTTGCATTATGCAAACGGCCATAAGCGTCAGGCGGTGTCATAACCGAGCAGTCAATAAGACGAAGGATCGTATATAAGGCTCGTAAATCACCATTCGAGCTATCCCACGGATTTTAAGAAAAACCTTTGAAAATGATCCACGTTTGCTTTAGAAAAACATCAGGGTGCATCGGAGGAACAGTCAACCCTGGCGCTCGACCATGGAATTTGAAAAATCTTTACGACGAACCGAACAGGAGAAAAGAGCGTGTCACCGGGTGCCGGGGTATTTGTGCCGGACACTTCCCGAGTAGCCGAGTGGACCAGGGGAGACTCTATACGTAGAAAAGCTTAGGTTTCGCCGTTGTTTTCTCTGTAGTCGATACCACGCGTCGGTGGAGTACGTCGGAAAAATGTCGCCGCAAGGCGCCCTTTTCTTTCGAGTACGCTCGGTGGCATGGCAAAGGACAAGTAAAACCGTCGAGGGATTTGTCCTTCGTCTTCGTACATGGGCTCGAGTTTTGTTTCATTGTTTTCCATATACGGAAATCAATCATTTGTCTTTATTCAGTTTCTAAATAAATCATTTCAATCTTTGATCGATCGGGATCGTGCATGTTTCTTTTTCGTAAACTAGGCGTATCAAATAATTAATTATAACATTTATGTGTACAATTTTTTTTAAATGTATAATTTTATATTACACTCTCTTTTTTTTAAAGATGTTGAAGTATGTAAGAATCATTTAATGATTTTTGTACACATTTGTTAAAATGATGAAAATTAACACGGAACATAAATGACGTATCTATAAACGTGTATCCTAATGATATTAAATATAAATTATAAAATCGCGGCTAAAATAATTAAATTCAACGATTCGTGACTTTACAGTTTCAATGTTCGCGATTTTTATTGCCTTTTTTTATTACTTCCTCTCGGATAGTTACTATTATCTACTGCTGCTGGATAGCTTTTTACCTCCCTTTCATTATCTCTTTTTTCATTCTGTTGAAAAGTTACCACTGGTATGCAGTGTTATTTCATGTTACGATCCTTTAAATTAGATTTGTAATTAATTTACCTATGCGGGCGTAAGTTTGAAGAACTCTCGCGAAAGACCAAGTTGGCAAGCCGACTCATACCAATTCGCTCTCCGCAGACCAATCTGCGGCGACTAAATTTTGAGAATCGTTCGGCTTGTTAGAGTCAAGTTAGTCTCGAGGCTACTCCAACAAGTCCCGACTTTTATTTCGAACTTTTATTTCACGGGAAGCCGCGTTTTCTCACGCGCAACACGCGAGCAACCTCCGTTATCACGTGCCTTGCTTCCTCAAGATAAAGCGAAGGAAAACCTTCGGGATCCTTCAGCAAACAGACAAAAGGTGTACAAAAAGTTTGCTAAAAAGAAAAAGAGGAAAAATTTTGGATGATGTTATAGCTTCGCTTTCGAGGCAGACCCTTATAGGAAACCTGGAAGTGATAAGATACGTTACAAAAGATAGTCTGAAAATTATCGATATCCCTCCTTTAGGTTGATCCCCTCATTGGTTACTACTGATTACAATGTGTACCCTCGTCAAAGGTGTCACGCGCCGTCGTCCTTTACCGAACCTTCTTTCGACGGGGTGGCGCAAGTATCGTTGACATTATCAGAGGGATATGTCCCACCGGGATATACCACAACAGGACATTTGCGCTCGCAAAGATGTGTTCCCCTCTCTCCAACAAATATTTATCCAAATTTACGTGGACGTATATATGTATTTCTGTTTATTAATCGTGCGCGAGACATTATTAAAAGTATCGGAATTTCATATTTATGTCTGTATAAAAATAAATTGATGTTTTAGAGATACGAGAAAACAAGGATAATTACGGAAATAGATTTTTCATTTCGCGACTATACCCAGTGAGAGAAACGAGAAAGGTAGATAGATACAGACGTTTATTAATATTCTAATCCAGAACAAACTCTTTAAGAATATAAAAATGATAAGATAAAAAATAAATAAAAGAAAATAAATAATTGATAAACAAAAGAAAATGAAAAAGTAAAATTTTAACAAAAAAGTTTAAGAAGAAAGAGACAGAAGGGGAGAATAAAAAATAAAACAAATTAAAACAATTGAAAGGTTATATAAGAGCTAGTTTTATATATATAATAAAGAACGTTTATGTAAAATTAAAATAATGATTATAACGCTTCATTTCGCCCGCGTAATAAATAATTATTTTTATATACGCTGGCGAAATGAAGTGTTATAATCATTATTTTAATTTTACATAAACGTTCTTTATTATATATAACTGGCTCTTAGCCCTTCAATTGTCCTAATTTGTTTTATTCTTACAGAGCCTATTATTATTTATTATTTTTATATGCACGGACGAAATGAAGCGTTATAATCATTATTTTAATTTTACATAAATGTTCTTTATTATATAACTGGCTCTTAGCCCTTCAATTGTCCTAATTTGTTTTATTCTTACAGAGCCTATTATTATTTATCATTTTTATATACGCGGACGAAATGAAGCGTTATAATCATTATTTTAATTTCACATAAATGTTCTCTATTAAATAACTAGCTCTTATAATAAAAATAATTTTCTCAGGTCAATATTCCTTAATTAAAGTAATGGCGCGATCGTGGATCTTTTGACAGAGATGAAAGAAAAAATGTTCAGAGCAATATAATAGAACTGTATCGTCCACAAATTTCTTTTTATCTTGGGCGATTGATAATTTTCTTAACACAGATACAAAAGCCTCAAAACTCTCAAACTCTACAAGCAAAATTAAGAATACAAAAGTTCGAGCAATTTAACTTTTCACAAATGATGTAACTTTACATCTGCAAATATACTTGAACTGTGAAAATATCGGAATTATTGGAATTTTCGTTTCGTGCGGGACGAATCGATTTCAAATTTGCCAAGGTACTCGTAGACGGAGGAAAAGGGGAAAATCATTTCCCACGTATCTCTATGACTGCTCATTCAGTCCTTCTCTCTACTAAATCAGACTTAACGATTCCCTGCCTGCGAACTCACTTGGTATATTGTAGAAGTTACCGGATGGGGTGCGTACGAGACAGGATGGTTCGAGATCGGGATCGCGTTCGTGATCGCTCGCTGCGTGACTTCCTGGCAGTCTTCCGTTGAGCCGGCTCATTGCGGGGTTACGGGGTGGCACATCAGGCGGGCCCCGTGGTGCCGAACTGTCCAACAAACACCCTGCAACAATAAAGAAAAGGCACACTCAGTTTGAGACGCTGGACATCCTTTAACATCTCTCTTAATTGTACGGAGTCTCTACAATAGAGTTATAAATATCGAAGTCCAAAGATAAAAGTGTTTAAAAAGAATCCTTTAAAAAAAAAAACCCTTTTGCCCGTGAAATTTCTCCTTTGAAAAGATAGGCCTTTGTATTGGACCTCGCCCTTGGACGCTGATGTAATAAAAATAAAGTGTCAACCCTTGCAAATTGTTACAAAAAGGAGAACTACCAGCAGTCAAAAAGAAACTATTTTTAGTAGACGGTTGATGAAAATATGAGACTTCTTTAAAAATTGCCCGTCTCGGGAAATAAAATTGCTTCTGACGGTTGGTGTAAGAAAAGTGGCGGACCAATATGACGCGACGCGCGAGGATTCGCCGAGGATCTAGAGCGGCTGGCGGCTCTTAAGGCTTATAATGCTAGCACCGAGTAATCTAGGGCAGGTGGTCCCGGCCCCGGTTTTCATCTGGCGAAGGGTTGAGCCGATCTCACGATTAGGCACGGTTTTCACACGTGACGCGCCATCATCGCGACCGTCGTCGGGGGTGGATGTGATGCTAACCCTATATCCGCGAGTGATCTAGGATTTTTCGAGCCAAGACTTTTTTTTTTAAAAGCCGAAGCCGCGGTAAAAGTTTGCTTTCAAGCGATGATGCGAACGCGAGGCAACGTTGCGTGGATTTGCGAGTGGATTTGTATTAGAAACGATTGTTGAAAGACATTAAAAATAGAAAGCCTGATGCGATTCGTTGATGAATCATGACGCGCGAAAGGCCATCGCATCATTTATTTTCTACGAAAGCGTCAGCAGATTATTGTTAGACGCATGCTGTGATATTCAGCAGGCTTTATGCACACTGTGTGGTAAACGCAAGCAGTTGCGAAGTTAAATTTCGGTCAGATAGTTTAAGCGCCGTATGTATTCACGTTTGCGTTGGAGAAATTTACTTGTGGTTTACTTTACTTCTAATATACATGTACACATATATGATATTACTCTAAAATATCATTTTATTTTCTCGTTATTCGTTGAAAATATATTTCGAGTACAATTTAAATCTTCTAGTCTACTTTATACAGACGACGTATAATTGTATACCAGTCGATTACTGGTATCGTTCAAAAATAATCGAATTTCGGCATTACATCGATAAAAAAAAAATGCAAAAAGAAATCCGGTTGGGAATATCGATAAGAAATTTGAACCGCTTCTTCTGCATCGAGTGTCAGCCAATGAGGCGGATTCGTTCATCCTCTTTTTCTGGTGATCGTAACGAACGTCGCTTGATATCCTATTGGACGATAAAGGGCGCAACAGGAGGCGGCGGCGGCGTGAGCGGAAGAAGACAGGCGAGAGAGGACAGAGCAATGGGAGAGCCGGACGAGAGCGAAAGATGAAGGAAGAGGGTGCGAGAGCGGAGCGAAGAAAAAAAAAAAAGGAGGGAAAAAAAAAGTTTTATCCCATGCGACGACAAAGGACTTTCTCAATCTCGTCTAATCGCGCGCTCTCTCCCCCCTCCCCCCTCCGTCTTCCGTCCCACGACTTGGTTCAACCAAGAGCACTCGACCCTTTTACGACCGAACTTTCCCAGTTTCGACATTTCGCTCTCGGTTCCTCCCGCCCGCTTCCTCTCTCTCTCTCTCTCTCTCTGTAAAGAAAGCACCATTTGGCATTACTACCAATGCGCATCGGTCCATCGACGAAGGTAGAGACGCGTAAACTAGCATAACCATCTCAAGGGCACCCCTTTTGTCAGAAGTCATTTCGGGAAAACAGCCTTTTTGCGTTCATTCAGACAAATGGTGTATTAATGGTATACACGAATATTTATAGCTGCGAATGTATCGTATAATTGACGAACAAATTAATATGTATCGATGTAATTAATAATAATAATATATTAATAATAATCCCAAATGTGGAAATTCTTTTATTGTACCCTCCTTCCCATCCCCGGGACCCGCGGGTGTCTGGCGCGATCAAATATGAATCCTTATATTAATATTTCCCAACGGAAGCTATTAAATTTTAATTAATGCAACAGTACTCTGTCCAAACTGTAGAAATAGCATGATATTAAATTTATGCACGATTTACGCGATGTACATATTAAAAAATAGTTTCTCAATCAGAATGATTATCTTGGATTCTGTTGCGGAACGTGGAAACGTCGGGAGTCGCGAATAATTTTTGCTAATAGAAACTTCACTGAAGCGGACACGCCGTAGTCGACAGCGCGCCTTGTCAACCGTTTCTATTATATCTGAAACTTGTTAACCCCAGAATCCGTTCGTTACGTACGAAACGTTCGCGCGCGCAAGTCGAGAGAGCTCGAGCGCTCGACAAGAGCCCGCGCTTGGTCTATTCATCCTTGCCAGAGCCATCGAGGCAGAAGAGTCTGTGGCACGTCGTTATTCTTGCTAATAGATCGGCGGGAGTGGGTATTGTCCTGACACAGTTACTTGAAGGATCTCACCCCGTCGTCGCCGTAGAGAGTCGCTCCTTTTCCCGCCGTTCTAACAGCTCGAGCGTGCGAGAAGGATCTCGTCGTCGTCGTTGTCGCTCGAGGAGAATAAATAAAAACAGACCGGGGAGGACCGAGGAGAGAAAGTTTGAGCATCGACAAAAGAGCACGGGATTTTGCGTGCCGCTATTCGGCATCCAGGATGAGCATCGCGCGACAAAGGATGCGCACGCGGATAGGACGAAGCGAAGCATTCGTGAATCGAATTATGCTCGGCTGGTTTGCGCGCGACTGAGTCCACATTCGTGAAGGGATCTGTAAAAGGGGCGGAGAGGCAACGAAAGGAACACGTCGTCACAGAGGAGCCTCGACTGAATGAGTCCCTGACCTCGAGGACCCGATGCCGGCACACCCGGCGCAACGTAATGGATGCGCGCCTATTGAGAACGTACGTCAAAACGCGTAACATAATATCGGGGCCCTTACGCGCAAGAGCCCATGCCTAATGGAATTTATTAGAGAAGGTACTTCCCTTTTTTTCGGGATCCTCAGGTACGGATCCTCAATGGATCGAACGTTTACCGTATACGGAATCAAGAGGTTCTCCAGATCGTTAGATTGTCTTCGGATCACTGGAGGTGTTCTTTCGACATGGAAAAGCTAACTGAGACACGCTCGTACGAGGAAAGAAAGTTAGATCTTGAGAGCAATTGATTGTCCACTCGTTGTGCGATGTATACAATCTAATCTTGTCAAATGCTAACTTTGATTAAACATCAAAATAATTTCAGAGATAAGTTTATCCAATTTTATTATATTAATAGTATTATCTTTGTGTATGTTGTTTGATTGTATATTTATATGTATAATTGATGACGAAACATCGTTACTTTAATCAAACATTATTCACATGCAAGGATGACAATAACAATTTTATAATTACGTAAGATTTAAAAAAGCAAAAAAAAAGAAGCCAAATTAAATGGCTCGCGGCATGGATTTAGATTAGAAATTTTTGAAACTAGAAAAGATGCACACACTGTATCGACATTATTTTTCGCCAAAAAGATATGATTCGCGTGAAACCGTTTTGAGATAGAATGCCGTATAAAGCAACATCGCAGCGATATCCACGGAGATTTTGGTGGGGAAAGGTGAACAAACGATTCGGGAGCCTGGTCACGTATCAAAGAGCAGAGTGGACGAATTTTGGGGCGCAGAGCGAAGAAAATGAACAAGGGTTAGTCTCGTGTCTGGATTAGCTTTCGGAGCGGAACGAATTAATACTATATCGCGCGCTGTGAATAAAGCTGCGCGCATATTTCCACGTGCCAGCGGCGGTCGCGTGAGAAGCTTCGCGTATGGTCGTATAGTTTTACAAATCCCACCGCAAGAAACTAAAAAAAAATATTATCTTACTTTTCCATGATTTATATGTCTATTTATACAGTAATGGCTTTTTAAACGTGCGTATATATATATATATATATATGTGACTAAGATTTTCAGAAAATGTATCTGTAAGATACGAAAATAGTGACTCTCTTTTGAAATTAAAGTTTACGAAATGACACTTTTACCTTCCTCGCGCTAATTAAATATAGCTTTAGCTCCGCCTTATAAGATTGTGGAAAGATGTATGAATAGTTGAAGACTGGTTATTCTCATCCCAGAAAGCCAATAAATCAGTCAAACATTTCAACTGCGGAGATGCGAATAGCATAAGCTGAAATTGAGTTGCTGTCCTACTCACCAATTTAACGAACTGAAATGAGATTGTTTTAAACTTACGGGCTAACTGAATTTCTGCGGAACTAAAAATAATCGATGTGTTCTGTATTCGTTCTCAAGGGAGAGAGGAATTCCTGACAGATCGCTCGAATTATATCAGATCGTAAGTCGCGCGCAGAAAAAGACAAACAGAGAGAAGGAGAGGATGGGGAGAGAATTTTATAAAAACACTCTATTAGATGGATATGCGTGGCTGTTTTGGTTCTTCCATCAACCGCATCACGCAGAACGTCAGATATATCGGGAGATCCTCCAGGCTTCTTGGTTTCCGGCGAATCCTAAAGCGGTTGAGTTATCTTGAGTTTACATACACCCCACCGCCGCCTCTTCGTGCTATCTCCAGAACTTATGGAAGCCATGCCAGAATTTGTGGAACAACCACTTTACTCCAGGAATCACTACGTCGCTGTAGTATCGGGTAGCGTTCGCAATTTATCGCGATATCCGGAAGTTTTCGCGAAAATTTTCCGCCGCGCGCGTTGCATCATCTTCCGCGCGCGCGTCTGCGTCCGTATCAATTTACCATAATTTAATTATGATAAAACGCTCAACTACGCGCGCAATTAGTCTCATTAAGGATGTTGGGGTAAAATGAAATATCGTGTTTCCGCGTAACCGAAGATCTTTCCTAGACCCGCTCGACGTACTGCTTCTCAAGATCATGATCTATCTCAATTGGCCATCCAGCGGTAGTCGACCGTATTACATTCACCGTCGTTGTATCTATTTAATCGCATTGTAAATGCATTATTATTTAAAAATATATACTTGATCTTTGCCTGTTTTGTATTTTTTATATAACACTGATTCTGTTAAGTAAGTAATTTTTGAATGGTTCTTTTATACTCGTCCATAATGTTGCAAAGAATTCTTTTCAATTATTTGGTTTTTATTGTATTTGATTGACGTATATATTACTGGAACCATGCCTAAATAACATTATTACTGATTTAATTTGTTTGATTTTCTTGGTGAATTTTCTTTTAGAAATTTTGACATAATTTGTTTAATAGTTATAAAGAAAGTTTTGTATCATCGTTTTCAGAAATATTGTTATACATACGACTTTTCAATCGTGGGTAACATTAATGTCCGTTTTTTTCGATGAAGACTCACAAGATCATTATGGAACTGCACGATTTTTTAACGATAAATTTTGTCCGCCGAATTTTAATGTCTGAAGAGGACTCAATCCGAGAGCCGAAACTGTAACGTTTTTTATTTTTATATTTTAATACTTATTTTTATTTTAATTTTATTATTATATAGTTAAATGTTTGTAGGCGATTTAGTATTAGGTAATGTTTTAATTTTATTGACAATGACTAATTACTTATATATTTTATTGTTTAACGAAAATTCTTTTTGACTCTTTAATCGCCCTTGACATCATTTTGTTTATTCTTTTATATTTTTTAATGACATAATTATTAGATAAAAGCTTTCAACGATATGTACAATTTTATCTAAATAAAAACGTCTTATCGCATTTTGATAAATAATGGATTTATTTAGAGACATATGTATCGCTAAAATCTTAATGTTTAAAATTGTTGCCATTTTATTCAATAATTGTCATGTCCATTAACTATCCATTCACTTGTAAAAAATTAGAGTCTATAAAATAAATTCTAATCGTATTTTTAAAATTAATATAAAACAATATATAAAGAACTATTTAAAAATTATCAATTTATAACAAAATCGCTGTTACATAAAATCAGTGTAATATAAAAAATACAAAATAAGCAAAGATAAAATTCTGGTGCATTAATGTTATCCCTTTCTTTTATACATTTTGTTAATAATAACGGCGTTTTTTTTTTTTTAATTGAAATGATTATTTTTGTTTTAAGCCTTTTAGAATGAGTAGAAAATCGTGTTAAATTCATTAGCTATTCTCTTTGAATCGTACAGATGAAATATAAAAAAAGTAGAATTTTTAATTGCATGTTATTACGAAATCATGTCCTGCGCATACATTTAATAAACATATTTGAAATCAGTACAAAAAAAAAACTATTGAAATCACCCTATCATATCAATTTAACGTAAAAAAATGAAATTCTCTCAACTCATAGTAAATTATTGGAAAATATCAATCATAAAATTTTAAAATGCATGTTACTGGAAAACTTTTGTCCTTCTCACAAATATAATACACAGATTTGAAATCGGCGCGAAAAATATCACAAAAAATATCCTATCAGATCAATGAAGTGAAATCTCATCGATTAATGAAACTTATAAGAGGGAAATTTTTATTTTCCCTCAGAATAAAATATCTGTATAAATTTCAATTATACAAAGATACTTTTATTACTTCGATAATTGCGATCGGCTGCTGACAGTATACGCCAATAATCATTATTAATCCCTGCATTTTCATTCCTTAAGAGAGCGAATCGAGTCCTTCAGCTTGATATCAGTAGATCGGAAGCGCGCGCGCGCGCGCAACGTCGTCGCATTACGTCTCGTTAGGAGATTTTCGCCGTCGAGTGACCTGAGAGCGAAGGCAAAGCCTTCTCGAGGCTCTCTCTCTCTCTCTCTCTCTCTCTCTCTCGTTTCCTTCTGGCATCAGAGGAAAATCTTGAAAAATGAAGGGGCGGGTCGGCCCGCTTCTCTCCGAGAGGGGAAAAGAGCGCGGGTAGGGCGAAACAGTTTTAATTGGAAGTCGGAGGAGACGCGACGCAGAGGGAGAGACACGATGTGGACGGGAGGGTTGGAAGGGAGAGGTGAAGGGGGATGAGAACGGAGGGCCGATAGCGGCGGTTCTTTACCCTCGCGCTCGTTTTACGCCCTATACGTGAACCCTCGTGTTACATACATTTTCGCGCGTACGTGGATAGGGCCGACTGCGATGAAACTTAGGGGAAGATATATATCAGATATATCACTTTTTAATATTTTTTCTAATTACACTGCGATATTACACGGCAAAAGAAAGAGACGCAACTTTGATATTTTGTGTGCGCCGTACTAATTTTTTTTTTATTATCCATCATTATTATATTGCTCCACTCATTGCGTTCAATTATTTTCTCATTAATTTACCATAATTGTACGTATATATTATCCTCTCTCCTATCATTATAATTTATAAGACAGAAACTTTTGATGGTCTATTGTGGATACTACCTTTCGCATCGGCCCTGCCACTTTCGGGCCGAGCTTCTCGCGAGTCTGTGTGTGAATTCGAATGCACTAACATCTGTACGACGAAGTCGAGCATCGCGTCTCACGGCGGCCTTAAACCGTGCGGAATGGCGTGGCGTTGGTGCCGCCGCTCGTTTTTCCTACGGACAAAGTGGAAACTCCACGAGGAACGATCCGCCGCGAGGGAGAGGGGAAGAGGGAAGGAAGGGAAAAAAAGGACTTAATTCGTTTCCCATTAGAATTTACGTGGCTCGAAAATAAAAAGGGAGCTGGATAGACCGAGAGAGAGAGAGAGAGAGAGAGAGAGAGAGAGAGAGAGAGAGTCGGAGAGCAGAGAAAATTCGTGGAACGCTCTCCCGCCGCCCAACTCGACCATTGGATTTTTCACGGCACGCCGGTGTCCTGGAAAATCGAAATTAGCTTTTCCACGGCGGCCAAGTCCGCGAGAGTTAACAGGGACGGAAACGGAAGTCGAAATAAATGGTAGCTGATAAAAAAGAGAGAGAGAGAGAGAGAGACAGAGACAACTGGGGTGCGCAGCACTTGTTCCGCGTTCTCTCTTTGAAATCTCGTCGGCGTGTTTCCGAAGAAATTCGCGATGAAAACTCACCCACACGGGCTGAGACGCGGCACCACAAAGAGCGTATATATACGTAAAACTAATAACGTTTCTGCACTCGCGTCGCGTGTTTACGCCACTAAATTAGGAGCAAACCAGAATCAGGAAAGCTCATTAGAAGCGCAGCGCGGCGAAAACCGGGCACCGATAGAATTATACCTGTTTTAATCCTGCATGTAAATTCAAAGAGTTAATACGTTTTCTCATCGGACCGCGATAACTACGTCCGGCATCCCCGCGCGCGCGCGCGCGCGAGAGAAACGTATATATAATTCACCTTAAATGTACCGTCGTACGTACCATATATATTTAAGCTGAAGCTTTAGATGATACACGGTCCGGAAAATTTCCGCGTGTCAGCCTAGAGGAGCTATTACGCGGCGTATAACGCGCGCGCGAGAGCGGTTGCATTAGGGTATACGATATATATATCTGAGAGAGAGGATCTCCTTTCGCGAAGGTACACGCTGAAAAGTTTTCACGTTCGGCGAAAATAAGGGGCTCCGTGGGCTCGGGTGAGAAAATGGGACGCGACTTAATTCGTTTCCCATTAGAATTTATGTGGCGCGCGCTGCCGGTGGTGGAAATGCCGCGAGTGGGTTAGTCTTTCGTTTTTCCTTCCCTTTTTTCTTTCTTTCTCTGTCTTTACGACTAGGAAGTCCGGTATGTCTAGGGTGTTCGAGTGGACCTCCGCGAAGCACCTCGATACGACACCCTTGGCGATCCTTCCCTTCGAAAGGAGAGAGAGAGAGGGACTAAGCCGAGCGTGGCAAGACGAGGCATTTTCCAGACGGGAAACGGCGGTTCGAAAATCAAAGCGTCTGATCGTGTGAATTCGAGCGAACGCTCGACCCTTAACTCTCTATCTTTCGCTTTCATGCGAAAGCTCGCAGGATATCCCTGACATCATGCATAAAAATTGTTATTAGTCAAATAGTACAAATTTTATTTCCGATCTTCCCTTTGAGCTACCAAGTCGGATTGAATAACTGTGGTAACTTGTTTTAGAAATAAATTCCACAACATAGACCTCACAGCGCGGTCTATATAATATTTTATAATTCTGCAATTTGACAAAAAATTTTTGATTAATTCAGTTTTCTGTTCCTCTTTAATCGTTTACATCGTATTGCAAAATGTAACAAGAGAATAAAATAACATTACTTTGCTCACACATTGATTGCAATTTCCACTTAATTCTGTTTGAACTTTTTTTCACGATGTAATGCTCGATAATTTACGCTCTCAATCTTAATAATATCGCATTAATTTTATATATTGTACTTTATTATAAGTTAATATAAGAGTGTAGATAATAACTTACATTAATTTTTAACGATAATAATACCTCTTTCTTTACGATTCGTTGCGAAAGTTCTGTGGTAGGATATATCGATTGAGAACATCGATCGTGGCATAAAGTGTTCGCGAGCAAAGTGTAGGATGTCAGGAATTGCGGCCGATATATAATTGGTACCCTGTTTTCGGGCTGCATCGGCGAACCGAAACACGTGGAAAGCGCGGTGTGTGTTCACGCGAGCGATCGCCGAGCGGAACACACAATAAACAACCGGTTTTACGTCCCCCCTAACACGCCAATTAAGGAGTCGCACGTGAGTTGGGACTCGAAATTTTTCGCGTGTCTGTTTTCAGTTCGATGCATTTCTCGTTATATATAGATATTTCGATTAAAATTACAAACGCGTTGAACAATCGCAGCTAAAACAATTTGAAGCGCAGAGTCTCTGTGTTTCAGTAACACCGTACCGCACCTCGGTGGTTAAAAATCAGGCGCCATTAGTAATGACTTAAAACGATCCGGGAGTTTCGTTCGTTCACGTGTCTACGTTTATTGTTTGCGGTTAATCACACTCGAGAATGATAAGTATCTTCGGGCCGAATCGCAACGGTCTACAATTCCCAAGTTCCGAACGTCGGACGGGAACGGGGTCGCTTGTGAAATTGCTGCAATTTGGCACCGAAGAAACGCATCGGACCGAAACACCGCTAACACTCCGGAGTAACTCCTGCGAAGCCCGTTCTCATCGGCAAACTTTTGTGGTCGAGAGTCGGCGAGCCTGTAACTCGCCCACGTGCTCGCGTCGTCGGCCATTATCGCCAATCGATGATCGGTGCTCGCTGACGATCTCCCGTGGGCGAGTTCTCTCCCAACGTGAATATATGTCATAATATCTGTGCGCCGACATCGTGCGAAACGCCGCGATTCGATAGGCAAGTCTCTCGTACGATCGCGCTTTACGCGCGTCAGTCACACGCTGGTTACACCGCGAATAAATTACCCCCCGGGACTCGAAGGATCCCGCCAATCTAGGACGCGTGGGTGGCTACGAGCCCGCCAATCGTCGGCGAATCGGTGCCCTTTCGATCGCCGAGCGAGTCGCATTATTGTTTCATCGAGTGAGCGGGATTGGCCCGGGACGACGATTAAGTATCATCGATACCGTCTCGATCCCCCCCCCGTCCCATGAGAATTGCCGCATCAGCGAGGATTATACCGCGGGTATACCGATACTCCAGAATTACCCTGAGCTTTTTTGCACAGATAAGTATAATACGAGTAAATAATATATGGATTTAGATCTTTATGTCAAATTTATTTCGGGTCATTCAGACTGGCCTGCACTGTCCGATATCAAAAGAGCAAGCAACTCAATCCCTTGTGTTCGATAACATTCTGTTACCTTTATCTTCCATGCGTGTCAAAATGTGAATCAATCTATTTCAGTAATTGTTTTTTAACTAAACAACGTCCACATATTAACGTATACACTTGATAAACACGGTAGAAAAGTTGTGTTCAATTTAAACACATTTCACGTGTTCCAAACTGTTCACTCAAAATTTATGTGTTAATTTAATACAGATGAATATGTTAGGAGGCAACATAAATATTATTTTAAAAAATAAACACCCAAAAAGGTAATACTGGCACAGTTTGTAAATAAACCGTGGAAGCATATTTTTTCAGTAAAATTAACATTCATGATATGTTAAATCAACACATTTTATTCATTCATCTTAGAATTTAAAAACACATTATTTTTACATTTTTGTTTCATTTAATCAATAAACTGTGTTATTTTTACACTAAAAACTGTTGATTATATTAATTTAATACAAACTATTTAAATATCACAATTACAATATATTAAATTAACTCTCGAATATGTCAAAAATTGAACACAAAGTTATAATAAGGATTTCAGTGACCAGCACAAACATGAACTGCTTTTTACTCTGTAATATATTAAATTTGGGTCAAATTTTATAGATTTTCTTGACTACGAGTAATTTATTATTCTAGTTAAATTAATAGCACATTAAGTATACAGAAACAGCGATCTATAGAAATAATTTAAATTAGGTACAATTTGACATTATAAATTTAATAGAGTATTTATTAAGGAAATAAAAACTACATCAATTTCTATCTAATTGCAAACAAACGAAAGTGGAAAATAAAACGAAGAATGTTGGCGAATACTTGTATCATCGCTGTTAATAATCATATAAATACAAAAATAACGCTTGTTATATTAAAAAAAAAAAAACAACAAATGATGATATTAAAAATACGGTATTAAACCAGCAACAAAAAAGATGACAATATCTATCAAATTATTCCATAAATTTAAAAATGAGAAACGTTTCGACTTTTACATAAGTCCTTTTCAATCTTATTGATATAATACCTATACACAATAATATAAATTGTAACATTAAAACGAAATAATATGGTTAATCAGTCAAATTATTGTCCATCAAGTCAGAAGTAAAAAGTATGAAAATTGTTTCGCAAGCCGAACCAAGAAAATTATCAGCATCGTAATTCTAAATAAAACATTGATGCTTATTGAGAAATCAATTGAATAATTTAAATCAAGCTGAGAATATATATTAAAGTTACGGCAATTAGATGCTATGTGCAATTTTCTTCTTTCAAGCGGAACAATATAAAAGAAATGATCTGTACTGTACGACAGTTTTGTCTCAAGAATAGCTGTTAATAATGCTGAAATAACATTTCATAGAGCTCAAAGTGATTTGTCAAAAATAATATGTGTACAATATCGACGACGTGTACGTATACTTCGTTAGTTTTGAAACGTCGTAAAGGTTTACTGCGGAAGCGATAATCCTTACTTTCGCTCGTTAAGTAACTTTGCGATGATATCGAGCATCGTTTAGCTGCGAGTGGACAACGTTCGCGAAATTAATTAAGTACAAACAGTCGCGGCTGTAAACGTATCTCGGTAGTACTTGCGGGTATTCCGCAGTATCGTTCAATCGGTGACCGGATCGAATAGTAGATACAATCCTTGATAGTTACCCTGGATATTTTCTTTTGCGTAATCGGGCGACACGCAGATCGACTCTCGGCGGAAAGTCGTTCGCGGGCGAATATGCAGCGCACGCACGCACATACTGTGTCACAGTTATTTATTAACCGGTCATTTAATGGTGCCCCGCCATATAATGTTTTACGTTACTGTAATAGCGCCGGTCGTAAAGTGTTGCTAACGATTACCCATGTATCTCGCGTAGATCGACCAGCGTATCCCGTGTTACGTTTCCCCCAGCCCTTTACGACGCGGGCGACACGGGCAATTGGAGATCTACGATCTATACACGGGTTAGCAGGTCTTACCTGGGAGAGAAACAGGAAAGTGTGTGTGTGTGAGAGAGAGAGAGAGAGAAGGAGCAAGAATTAATTAGTAACAAACGCACGGGTGTTAACCGATCGTCGCGCTTTTCCGTCGGCTTTTCGACACGTTGGTATTCGTTAATCGGGGCGCAAATAACTGCAGTCGATGGAAACCGTACGGTAATCGTTCTCGTTCTTGACCGGCATGCGCCTATCGGGCCTCTACGATCTACGTCCTACGATCCCATACACGATCTATGGCTATCTCGCGCGGTTCTCTCTCCACTGCGCTGTAATATAGGATCCCGGAGAACGCGGTTCGACTATTAATTACAGGCTGCGGAGGAGGCGAAGTCGTTAGTACACCTACGTAAAGAAAGGAGTGATTTAGAACGCGCCGATTCCTCTCTCTCTCTCTCTCTCTCTCTCTCTCTCTCCTCCGCCTCGTCCTTCTCCCGAAATCCTTTCCTCCCCCTCCCCTCCCCCAGGAAACTTTCGAATCCGGATTTCTCGCGGCGAACGTACCTAATGAATAGGGCCACGCTCGTAAGAGGCGCCGATAGGTCGATAGATTTCGTCGGGAATAGCTCGGGATATCTGCCAACGACGTCCACAACGATATCCGTTATATGTTCACAGTGCACCGAATGTCTACTTCTAGGTCAAATTGCGCTATGGAGTTTGAAATTGAATAAAAAGGAAGAAAAATTCAACGTTCTTTTCCGGCACACTTTTAGACAAGCGTCTAGGAAAGTATCACGAGAAAAGTACAAACACAAGTCGTCGCAAGTGCTATTATTATCAGATTTAAGTCTAACTTTAAATAAAAGAAGCAAATTTGCATGCAACTGTATGAAACTCCTTCGTCACGTAAGTCTGTTTGGCAAAATCTTGGGAGTTAACCCGTTTTCTCCCGAGGAAGCAGAAGGTATCGTAAAATGTTTATCGGCTCTTCCATCCCAGAATTTCATGCAGGAGAGGCTCGAGATCGGCGCGATAACTCTCGGTGCGCATCGTACGGCCAAAATTTATTGCCGGGGCGTACGCACGACGGCTTGTACAACCCCCTTATGATTTTCTCGATCTCACGTCGCCATTTCTCCACCGTAATCGCGCGAAAGGAAATGATTTCTTTAGAGAAATACGCCGGCACACACGGCACACTGTCTCTCTCTCTCTCTCTCGGGTCGGTTAAGGCACGGGGCCGAAATAAATCCGCAAAGCCGAGGTTAAAATCGATGCCGTGCGGCCGTTCGGTGAGGATAGAGAGCGAGGAGAGGCGGAGAGGTTGCCGTTGCGGAGGAAGAGGAAGAAGGGAGGAAGGAAGGAAGCACGACGAGGGAGGTAAGGGGTGCAGAAACTGGAAGGGAATAGGACGGGTAGGAGATTCGAGACGGGTGCAGGCGGGCGACCGACGTGGGCGAGGAGGAGATCCTGCGTTTGGCAGCTCGTGGATATTGGAAGGAGGCCCGCCGCCGCCGCCGCCGCCGCCGCGCCGCGACGAGAGGAGGTCGTAGGAAGACGATCCTAGGGGTCGTCCTTATGCCACCGCGGGATTCCGCCCGTTCCCAAACTTTTCCTCGGGCGATCACATTTTCCAAACGAGCTCGCGGGCGAACGGATAACCGATACTCGTCAGGCAATCGCGCGCTATTAATAAGCGTCACGGTTTTGTTAAATCGGCACAGCAACGCTCTTTTGACGCAACGCTATCGTTTCGAGGAAGCTTCAACGGCGCCCACTTTTTCATCTCAGTTTTCAAATGATTCTAATAATATTCCGCGCTTAAGCTTGATAATTCATTTTACGTTTAATATTTATCTTAACCTATAATGAAAACAAACTAAATCTTAATATATATATCTATTTCTTTGAACAGTACTAAATAAATATTAAATATTCACTCAATAAAAACTGACAGTTAAATTAAATGTGAATAAATATATATTTATATTTAATTAACATTTACTTATAATTAGGATTGTTGAAGCAATATTTATTAAAATTGAGTACTTTTTCAATATACAATTAAAATACTTGTACAATATTAAGTGCGTAAATAATTCCATCTTCACAATAATAGATTCATGTAATAATGTTTTCCGAAAATTGAGATGAAATTTTTTTCCCGAGAAATGATGATTAGCTCATGGACCAATGGCATACCAATTTCGCAAGCAAAAGTGTCGTGTTCGTCTCGTACGAAGGAAACCACTAAATTAGTTGCCCAGTGGCCGAGGCACTCTAGGAATACCAAAGTTGCAAGTTTGCGATGCAGGATAGCTTCATGGGGTGCAAGATTGCTCAATTTCGAGTGCGGCATCCGCCGAGGCGTATGTATTAAAGTTTGGCCGTGGCACGGTACGATGCGTTTTACGGTTCGGTCGAAATGACTTCCTCGACTACTCGAGGAAAATGGCAGCTCCGTCGATACTCCGTGGAACAAGATGCGGGGTAAGCAAACAAACTCGATACACGACACGTTAAGAGAGAGGGAAACAGAATTAGAAAATACATTACATTGTGTACGTAAACATGTACACGTCGCATGTACAGTACATACGTATGATGTATTTTAATCTTGTAAATAATTACTGTCTATTACTCCGTGATGTATACTTAGTAAAATAATACACATAACCTGTGGAATGGAACGCCAAATTATATTTTTTTTCTTCAAAATAGATAGGATGGCTCGTACGAATTCCACAAAGTTTTTCATTTTCATAAATTGAGAAAATAGATATCAGCTCAGCTCGTATAAATTCCATGAAGTTTTCCATTTTCATAAATTGGGATTTTCCCAGTGGTTGGCAGCATATTTCTAAGCGCGAAACGAAACAAGTTGACCAATGATGATGAAGCACACTGACGAGAATTTTCATAATTATTTTATCAATTATCAACGAACATACAGTTATATCAATCACTATTATTTCATTATAAAATGCTCAAACGTAGTCACAATTGTCCCGTAAATACACAAAATGCAAGCACGACTCCATTAATCAGAGAAGCACGACATCGTCTGATTTATTATTATTTGTGCTTCGATTCTTCTATTATAAGTCCAGTAAAATCCTGGCATCGCATCGGTCAGGGTCGTGAAAGTTCAAGTTCGCGTACCGTGCGATAGGATGAAGCCGCCAGATTACTCAATCTTGCGAACCGCGCGAGGCTGTATCAAAGTTTGCGGTTGTCCTACTTGATGAAGCGTCGGAGAGAAAAGAGAGACAGAGAGAGAGAGAGAGAGAGAGAGAGAGCCGCTTTTTTCGTCCATCGGGCGATAATGACACAATCTGGCGGCGAAATCAATCTTATCGATCCGAGAAAACGGTAATTGCTCGTCGGCCGTGTCCTCGTTCTTACATTCGGGATCCTTAAATCTCGCACGAGGGGCGAAAAGAGACACGCCTTCATCCCGCGTGAACTTCGGTACAGCAATTAGATCGCGTAGCGGCGAACCGACGAGCAACCGATAACTACGCACGTGCCTTTAACGAGGAATCGAAGCCGCCGCCGCCGTTGCCGTTGGCGTTGACGAGGAGCTGCTCGCCGTGGAGCGTCGCCTCTTGGATCGTTTCTTCTCCTCAGCTCGGCCTCCGAGCTGGGGGGAACCCCCGTGTGCACCCACCTTACACCACCACGCGCGCTTGTTATTACGAGACGTTAATCTCGACGGAGCAGCCTGCCGCGTAATTCAAGAAGGCCGGCCCCGTCATATAGGTATTTTAGCGCTCGAGGCGGTAATAGGCGCGCGCTCGCTCCGGGAAGGTTATTACAAAGGCTCCCTTTCTATCTCCCTCTCTCTCTCTCTCTCTCTCTCTCGCTCTCTCGTACGTAATTCTGGACATCGTGTTCAACGACTTAATACACGTCGGAAGATCAACGCGATTATAATATAATATTACGGCTAGACGCGTGAAGAATCCCACCGTTAACGGCGAGTTTATTACACGCGCATCCCCCGCGCGCGCAGAGCGCGCTCTACGCTCTCGCGGGAATTGTTATTAATTTATTTGTTTGGGCACACACTCTATCTGCATATCCGTTAAAAGCGCAGCTGGATTTGTATTGAAAGCACGCTTTCGGGGGACTGACGTTTACATGAATTTCGAAGCGTGGATGTACTCTCTAAATTTTTCAAAACTGTCCCGGCAGATCGCACTATATAAAAAAAGATGATACGTACAGATTGAGAGTACGAATTTAAATGAAAATAATTTACTGTAAAGAGTCGCCACTCTCTGTGGTACTTTTACTATCTGAATTGATTCCGCTTCTTTGTGTCAAAATGCAACTGGACGACTAAAATATATATCGTTTCTTCTCGTATTATTGCAAAATGTTACTTTTTTTTTAAGTATGTACATTGTTATTATTTATTTTTGTTTCCTTATTTTTTTATACATTGATGCGATATCACTTTTAATAGCTGCACTGATCCCTTACCAAACTACTCGTCTTTTGTCTCAATCAATGCACTTCTGTTGGTACACGACAGACTAAATTGAATTCAATTAAGTAATAACGCAAAGTATAACATGCTGAATAAGAATTGGTAAAAGATATGTTTTAGGCCGGAATCAGACCACGCATTGAAGATTGAGATTGAAGATTGAAAGATTGAAATTTGGCCAATCAAAATAATAAGACCTAAGATTCCTTTATTCTCAATGGTCAAACTTCAATGTTTTAATCTTCAATCTCAATCATCAATGCGTAGTCTGATTCCGGCCTAAAGCAAGTTACTTTCAATACTATTTATAAAACACGCCTTCGAAACGTTAAAAATATATTTGAAAAAAAAAAAAAAAAAGCACAATGTTATGTTTCTTCGAAGAAAAAAAAAAAAGGCATTTTCTTTTATCGATCCTTCACTGAACGTATCTACGGTATGTCTTGGTATCCGCCAGTTGCCTCGTGACGCGTTCGTCTTTCATCTGAATTCCTTCGAAATCGCGCGCGTGTTAATCCACCGTCCTTCCTTCCCCGAACGATCGTGAATTCTAGCTTGTTTTATTTCCGTCGGCGGCGAAAGTTCGCGACGACCGTGTACACCGCGGAATCCGCGCGGGGCGGCGCGCCGGAAACCGGAAGCGACGCGAGCCCGTGGGGGTTGCCGGCGCCCCTGCCCCCTGTCAGCCGAGGGATCGTTACGGTGCATTCAGAGGAACGCGGCGCGAACACCCAGCAGCCACCTCGAAACTTGAAAACAGTTAAAGTGAATAACTTTAACGCGTCGCGCGCGCAAATCGGTCACGTTCGTTGGGCGCAGGGCACGGCGATCGTTCACGATTTTAACGCGCAAATCGCGTGGCCCGCTCGACATTAATTAATTCCTCCTATGACGATCAATGTTCGTTCTCGAAAATTGTCGCAGTTTTTCTCAATCAAAAACGGTTCCACCGTACTGTTAATATCGAGATATACTTTCGCGAAGGAATTAGCATTCTGAATAGAAAAATAAGTAAAAAAAAGAAAAGCAAGCGGAGAGTCGATGAAGATTGTTTCTTTCGTCATAAATATCTTGTCAGTTTCAGAATTTGCCAAGATAATTTACACGCTTCTCAAATACACAGTGATAAAAAAAAAAGTGTTTAGCCAAAGTTTTATAAATCATTACGTAGTATATTTATAAAAATACAAATTGTGGAGTGTTAGTTATATCTTGTTAAATACTAAGAGTTATAATTAATATTTAAAATGGCCACCTTTAACTTTGATACATAAAAGCTTTAAGGCGCTTCGGAAACGCATCAACGGTGGCTGCGTCTTTTCATGAATAAATTCTTCCAGGCAATCAATAAAGCGTCTTTCAGTTCCATCAATCGATAAAAATCTTTTGATGCAGTCTTTTCGATATTTAATAAGACGTAACTAACACTCGAGAGTTTGCTTTTAAAAATATACATTACTACTTAGGTAGCGAGCTAACATTATTTATCGTCGTTTTAACGTCAATAAAATGTCAAATAACGTCTTGTTATCTGGGTAATGATTTGATACATAAAAAATTTTTTGTTTTGTAACATAATATCGTATATTTCTGTTTTAATCTTGAGATTACCTAGAAAATTTCATTTGTTTTCTCAAATACGAAAGAAATACAATATAATTAATTTAAAATCGTGCTGTATTATATTAATTACAACTATAATAATAAATAATTATAATAAAGAACCACACTTAATATTTTCTTACGAAAAGAAGACACATTTTCAGAAACCTTTTAATAAGCAAATCAGATGTAGCGTTGAAAAGAGGTCTTTGACTTTACATCTCTACCTTGTGCTCGCACCTGGCGAGATCATGAAATACGTGCGGGCAGCACAGGACGAAGGACGTTCGATTTATAAGATTTTTTCTGCGGCTCCTCGTCTGTCAAAGAGCGTTAACTAAACCCGTTTGGTATAATTATTGGCGATCGCGACAGCTGCGAGTACCAGCAGCTCCGGCAACGACTATCGACAAAGACGATAATGACGATCGTGGCTACCATTACTGCTACTACAACATCAACGACGTGCCGTTCGGCCCACCGTGCGACGTCTTATTATGTAAATTTAATGGACGCAGCCGATGCGATGCTCGTACGGTCTCACGGACGTGAAGCGCCGCCGCCGCGCCGACGGGCGGCGAGTTCGTGCCGTGGTACCTTAAGGTTTCCACCGGGGAACCACCTGATAAACCGCGCGACATTTGGAAATGTCAGAGTGATAAATACGTGGCTCCCGCGTGGTGGTAATGCAACCCGCTCCCCCTCGCCAACCCCTCGCTCGCGCGCGCGTTCTTCCCGCAGCTTTTCCCTGCGAGCTCTCACCCTCGCCGCCCCCATTGTTCTCTCACGGTGAAAGTGTTGCGCCCGCGGGCGATCGATTCGCGCCGGGGATGGAGTTTTTATCGCGGCTCGAACGCTATCGCGAAGTCGGAACGAGCTCTCGCGGCGGATCTTCGCGAAATGGCAGCTTTCCATCGTGAGAAATAGAGACGGGGCGCAATCAGCGAGCCTAGCCAATCCGCCACTCTCTCGAGTCAATCGAACTTTCGTTCGGGCAAATACACGTGAAAATTAATGAATTTTGTCACTCTCTCTCTGCAACACTGAAAAATATATATTTATCTTTTAACATTTCTACACTCCGATTGAGAAATTTTTTAGAAGGAAGACTATTTACATACGTATTATGCTTTTGCATAAGATACTGCTTCTGAGATTGTGAAAAGCATAGAAAGATTTTACTGAAAAATTTAACACTTAAAAAATAACTTGGACGAATTATTAAAATAATAAAGGTAAGAGTCGCGCTCAAACTGATTGTTAGAGTCAAAACTCTTTGTAGCATTTTGCTCATCACGCTGAAATTTCCTACATAATTATTTTGATGGTTCAACGAAATTATTTTCAGACCCGTAACTACATACATTTTTAGATACTTCAACAAAATCGTTTTTTTTTTTCGCGTAAGTTATTATTGCTAAATAACTGGCTCATCACGTGATGAACTCAAAAATAAATCGTTATTTATTACAACTATATTATTATCGACGTCATAAAATCCATGAAAACGTATCATTTGTCACTTTGAACTCTCTGATTCGAGGTCTCTGATTCGAAAGTCTCGTGAAAGAAGATTATTTTGCACGTGGAGAAATTCGAGGTATCGAGTGACAGGACAGCAGCAAGAAGCGACGCTGTAGCGCCCCGTTTTTCAGCAACGATAATTATGTCCGTTTTTCCGTTCGCTTCGTCGGAAAATCTTAATGGAAATGTCGTGCTTGCGTAATAGAGTTTAAAACAGAATTTCACTCGACGGCTGCATCGCTGCAGCATCGTGCTTCGGCAAAATGAAACAAGTTCCTGTTTCCGACAATGTATGGTGCCTGGAATTTTCCCACGTTCTAAGACGTTTTATAATATCAAAAGGGTCTGATAAATTAGGCAATTACTTTAATCCACATACAGAACGCGGGATGTTACACAGAAAATTACATACTACATGCGAGTGATAATTACTTGTTTTAAGTATTTGGAAAGTTCAAATACTATTTGAAAGTTTAAATGTATCTAAGTTCATCACAAGCATCAAATTTATTCAAGATGTCTTCTGAGTATCCTAATAAATTTAATATTTCAATCAAGATTATTAAATTAAAACATTCGATTTGTTTAAAGTTGATTCTGCGATATTAATTTTGTAATATTCTTCAAAAGAAATTAAATTCATGTTTTGAGCATGTAATAATGAGTTTTTTTTAACATTCATAAGTATATTTTAAGATTATTATACAAAAAATTCTTTGTTAAAGATTAATCACTGCTTAAAAGAAGAAAGTATAATAAACTGAATAATTTTACTCTCTTTTCTTAGCAAGAAGATAATATTTTTCTGTGTGTGCGCGTAATTTAAAAATTCATGCGTTAAATAAATAAATATGTGTATTAACGTTTCGTGATTCATCCCCGATCGATCCCTTTTCGCGGTGAGTACGTCACGATGACAAGTGAATCCGATTACGCGATATTGTATAAGATGCTGTCTACGTTTTCCTCTTTTCCATTAAAATGCGGGACTTTTGTCGTCGAATGTTAAGAGGCGCATAATGGAAAATTGCATTTACATACACTGTAAGCAGTTTTACAGGCGAAAAAATTTCTCCGAGTCACGCCTTAGATACGTCCGACTTGACAAATAGGGCCCGCGTGATAATGCAGTCGCGTGACACCCCCTCTGCTCTATCTCCGCGGGGATGTTTTCGTCTTGCTGCTTTTTTCCGTCGCCGCGGGGGAAGCGTTGCCTCGGGACAATCGATTCGCGCCGAAAATAGAAGCTTTATCATGACAGGCAGGAGTAGTTGGATCGCGTGGCTTGAGAATTCTTAATTATTATTCGATGGCAACCGTGCTACTATCTGGCATTAAAGTATAGTTTTTTCTTCTTCATAAATGTTATTGCGAGTAACGTACTCGTAAGATTCGAGCTATTTGTTTCTGTAAATGTCTGCAGATATACAGTCGCGTATCTATTAAATTGCTGCCTGCGTTAAACAATGCTACGTAATTTGGAATAATACAGCACACGACGCGTGGTACAAATAAAAATAAATAAACGTCAATTTTAATAAAAATATTAGTCACTGTGTTTTTTCTATGGAGAAACCGAGTTATCGGGAACACCACTCTATCAACGCCACTCCGTTTCGCATTGTTAAATATTTAACTACACTCCGATTCTCTTTGATTGATTGGCTATATTCTCCCGTATATTCATGGAAGAGCTGCCTTTCATTTTTAAATTTTTCACGGAACAGAAGCGATATCGTCGTTACATGCGTCAGGATCACCCGCGTTTGATTCTGCAGAGTCTAACGCAGAGAAGCAAACCAGTTGACTAGACATTTGTACACCACTACTTCCACGATATCAAAATATCGTCAATATATAACACACAATGTTTCATCATTCAATTACCAATACACTTTTCATGGAAATTTTACACAATAATTTTTTTCTAATTACCCGACGTATAACGTGACAGGGTAAAAAATGAATGCGATTAATTTCACGGTATTACGATGAGAATTGGCGGTGGAACGATGCCTTAAATTGCTGCCGACACTTCAACTTTATAGGCTTTTCAACGAGATTTCCCCGCGACAACAATGCTTCGCTCAAGCCGGTTTAGAGGGCAAAGAATGCCATTGGACCAGCGATCGAGGCCGCGAACGATAGAAAATCACGTTCGTTCCGCGGCGGGCGCGCGAGCTGGTTCCCGGTGGCCGTGCACCGTGCTGGAACACCGGGGAAAGAAATGCCACCCACCTCGACCACCGCCGTAGCAGTACGTATACTCGTTGTAATCCATGGACGGCCTCTTGAGTAATCCCTCGCCCGGCACTAGATCCAGCAACGCGGTGGGATCGCACATGGGGGAGAACGTTCTCTTCTCTTTATCATCGACGAAAGCGAAACGGAAATGTGGCCGACGGAGGCTGCGAGACTTGGGTCGCGATCATACATACGCCGTCGTCTCGAGTCACCCCGGCAGGGAGATGGAGGAAGAGGGGCTTTTACATTCGCCTTCGTATAAACGATCCTTCCGGTTTGAACTTCAAAGGGGGAGAGACCCGCGCGACGTCGATGGATGGCGCGCGAAAGCCCACGGTATCCCAAATTAAACCGCGCCGCGGGCGCACGGAGTCGTTGAAATACGACGAGGTGAAAGACGAAGGCAAACGGAGGTAACCAACCCTTGGCACCTGTCTCCCACGTTTACGCCACGCTACGCGCGCGAGGGTATAGCTAAGAAATGCGCTCGCTCTCAGATTCGCACAGTTCGACTGCCGTCATCACGGCCAGGCGTTCTCCCTTTTTTGCGGAACGCACGACCGTCTCAATCGGCACCGCATTAACGAACGCGCTGTACTCGGCGACGCACAAAATTGCACAGGCGCGATCCACTTTTGATCTTTTCAAGTTCAACGTCACTGACGTAACCTCGGTTCACAGTAGGCGCGCACCACACTTTGAACTGGAATGTGCCTTTCACGTGGAGGAATCGAAAGATGCGGAATATTGCCTAATATCTATTGAACGTATCACGTTTGTCACTTTGTTATGAGTTACGAGTAACTGCAGGCAGCCATGCGGTTCTCTTTCTCTCGGTCTCATGACGAAGATTAATAACAATCCGTTTAGTCTTGTGACTTGCGCGGGACAGTCCGTGACCAATTGAAAGCAGGGCACAGCGTGGGACTAGTTTCCTCCGGTTAGCTCCGAAAATTTCGGAACCAGCAGATCTTTCGGTGTAGGTGACGAGGGTCGGTCTAATTCGTTCCGCTACGATCGATCGATAAAACAACTATCGCAAGGATCCTCTCTCTCTCTCTCTCTCTCTCTTCTCTATCAACGATGTCCAGCAACGTCGGAGAAGCAACTCGCGCTCGTGGAGAGATCGGGAAGTCCCTCGGTCACGTCACTTCGCCGAAGGAGAGACCCGGTCGATCGACGTCCTGTCGTGCAGGCCGGTGTCAACCGAGACGTGGATTACGAAAATGCATTCTGAGAAATTTTCAGGCGACCGCGGTGCGGTTGTCGGTATGCTCGGCACACGCGACCGGTTCACGCGATCCTCCGTATATAATTTCCCTTTTATAGTTCGCGCGATCTATCGTCCGACCGCACGGAGAGATCCGATCGAGTAATTCAACGTCCGGGATCACTGTTTCGTTTCCATCCGATCGGATCGCGATCGGCACACACCGACCTCGCAGTGAGCCACGCGACGCGACGCGATCTCCATGGACCGTCAAGAACCGTTCCTGCGGTCGCACTCTTCCTTCGGAAGAACCGCACGCTTGCGCGGTCGGTGACAGACTGAGGCTAGAGGGGCAGCCGATGACTCCCGACACTGTCGAGGACGGTGGATATGCGAAGTGGGGGGGGGGGGAAGGTAAGAGAGAGTAGGGCGAAGGAGATTCTTCGGTGGGGAGGTTTGCGTAAGGGGCATTTTCGAGCAAGACTGGAGGAGACGGGGCTGGCGGAGTAAAGGGGTTCGGGTCTGGAGAGAGAGAGAGAGAGAGCGGGAACAGAGGCAGGGACAACAGCCGGTCCTCGACGATCAGAGCACCCACTACTCCACTGATGCTGCAGCGGATCCTGTCGGGAAAGAAGACCCGTTCTCTTTCACGCGCCGCCACCCGCCTGGTCCGCTCTCGGCTCCTCTTCGGGGTTCTCGCACCTCATCTTCCTGCCATCTCCGGCGGCCAGGAGCGGATATTCCGCTAGTAAAAACTAAGGAAGCTGGAGTCCTATCGTTACTCTGGAAAATCCTCCGAGATTGATAAGGAAACGTTGATAAAGGAATGCGAAGCGTGTATTTGATGTTTAACTTTGTTAAGTTTTTGTTTTCCAGCGTAACGTTCCCACTAATTTCTTTCTTCGTAATTTTTCCATTTAGTTTAGGAGAAATGGTGAAATCGCAGTTAACTCCTAATCAATTTTAATTAGCAGCCACGTTGCTCGGAAAAATAAAATTGTCAATTTTGTCACGATATAACATATACGAGGGTCTTGCTGTCTTATTGAACATAAAAAATTATTAAGCTCCGTGCTCCGAAGCGGCACCATCCGTACCTGGCCTCGTTCGTTTTATTGGGGCGACCGGTTTCGGCCGGTTGATGAACGATTAAAGCGTATCGCGAATATTAAACGCAGAAAGGGAAAGGGAAGGGTCTGCGGACGGGATAACGAGATACGTTGGATCGTTCGTACTCTGGATCTTCGCCCACGATCTTCGATTATTGGTCCGCGTGTGGGAGCGGACGTGGCGCAGACACTGAGAGAGTCGATTAGTATGGGTTTTGTGGATTGGAAATCGAAGAATTTCTTCGATGTTACTCGCGTGTGCCGACACGATTGAAATGCAACAGGGCAGAAAAGGTGATTACAAGGACGGTAATCACCGGCTATTGAGGCAATATGTCATCTCACAAGAATCCGCGCGCTGTGGGCGTAGCTCGCGAATAATAACAGACGTAAGGCGTGAAGACTCGCAATTGTAGGGCGATGTTATACCGAAGCTGCTACAATCTTCCTTTAATACCGTAAACAACCGGAATAGCAAATGTATAAGTATTCCGCATATAAATATGCATTAATTTAACGTTTACGAGTATTATATTGTTACCGTGTCGTTATTTAATACGTAAATTGCACGACGAAAATTGCACGTGATATCAGCGCATTTATTATTAATGCAAAAACATCTGAAATCCATGTTGTTAGGATAGCAAATAATTAATGTTATTACCGGATAACTTTAGAACAATATTTCTCTTGCGGAATAACTTCGCGGCGCGATTATGTATACGGCGTACACGAGAATTTTAATCATTCTCCCAACTAAAGCACGCACACACACGTTGCGCTGTCGAAAAACGAGATAAAATACCATATACTACAAATACTGTAATTGTATATAATGTTATTGTTCTTAAAAAGGCAAAATGTAAAATACCGTGCAATATAATCATCGGTTCCGTGCGGCTTCCGACGTATAATTTCGAAAAAGCGCGAAAAATATGTAATATATTTGTTTTAATAAAAAAAAAAAAACCGGCCGCGAAAGCGCTTTCGCGTTAATAAACTTTATGTTTGTTGCAATAGCGTTGTTCATTTACGCAATTATCTGAATGCTTTTCGATCACCTTCAATTTGCGCCTGTTCCCTATCCTAAACAATACCCGCAAATAACGGCTCTGTGCGCAACGCGAGAGGAATGCAACGCATTGTACGCCGTGTCTCGCTTTGGATTTGCAGAAGAATAGAAAGTTAAATGAAGCGTGTCCCCTCAAATATAATCTTTCATGTGAGATTTAAAGAGAGAGAGAGAGAGAAATTCTCTCTACATTATCCATATAAAATTTCATAGTTTCAACAATAGATAAAATAATATCATGATAGATAATATTTACAGATCTTAAGGGATTCTCTTAAAATAACAAAAAAAGCAATAATAAATTTGCAAATAATTTGAAAAATAACATTTATCGGAATAATAGGTTCCCACGTAGAAGATAACGGATTAATTGCGATTGTATTTTCGCAAAAACTTGAGCAAAACATTATTTATGCCTAATTTCATTAACACAGATTAACTTCAACGTTGGTTCAACTTACTCTCTTCTTTGTTTAATTATAAGAATTTTTATAAGGTAAATAAAAATTCAAGTTATACTGGTATATAGAAACAGTATAAATAATTGTTGTCATAAATGACTGTCTTGTCTACGTTTTCTTATAAAAATTAGAGAAGGATAAAAGAGGAATAAACATTGAAACAAGATTACAGTTACTTTACATCGCGTCGCGTCGGTAGAAACGAGTATTAATGTCAATAGAGAAGTCTGGTTGAGTTGCTTGCATTTTTTACACTCATCGTCAGTATCCTCGCTTTTTTCTCTTCAGTACCCGAATACTTATTTAAGATAAACATTTTTTGAAATTTTAAGCAACGCGAACAGATCCAATGTATACGATAGTTTCTGAAATGGTATCGAAATCCAAGATCTTTTTCGTTAAACAATTTCTCTGTCGTGACTAACGTCTCATTCGTTCGTGCAGTTTTTATCGCGCAGCGAGTTAACGGCCAAAAATGCGAGTTAATGAGTCAATGGGTGATGTAATGAGACTTAAATGGAGCAGGGAACGTGAATGCTTGCGAACGGGGAAGTATTGGCGCGACGCGACTTGGGCGGCGGGTGATATTGCATCGTTCGCGGAAACAGGCGAGAGGTGGATAGGATAGAATAGCACCTCCGTGACGGTGGCGTCGTGCCATCTCGCGTTCAAATGTTTGCCAACGGGTGGAGGCAGGAGGTCTGAGCGATCGACGACGACGTCGCGACGGGGCGGCTGGTCGGAAGACCGGCTGCTGCCGATCGTCCGACTGTCGGTGGTTGGATACTGTCAGATTCGGCAATCCGTTTTCTATTATGCGAAGTTTACCGTTTTGGTAGCTCCGCTGTGAGCGTTGTATATGGTTATTTTTATTTAAAATCATTTCCAATAATGCCTCCACAAACGAGATGCTATCAAGTGAGATGTTATCGAAAATCCCCTGGATAAACTTTGTCAATATGTGTTTTGGAACACATTCGCTTTTAACTAATCAATTTTTTAGAAAAATGATAAAATGAACGGATGACAGAGAGAAAGCTGAAATTTAAACTTGCACTGATTAAGAAATTATACCCATAACATACAATTTTTTATTGTTAATTTGTTTAGCGAAACTATTTATTTCTAAATAACATTGTTTAATTCATAGAAAACTGCGTAACGCTAGAAAATATAAAAAAGGAGAGATAGATGGACAGATAGATAGATAGATAGACAAATAGAGAATGCATTTATCGATGTCCTAGGGCGAACTCTACGAAGGAACTTACAAAAAGATACAGATGTAAAAAAAGGAGAGAAATAAAAACTAAATAACATATGAAATGAAAATATGAAAAAGGAAAGCGAACTTGAAAATAGAGAAACACAGAGAAACATGAGTACAAATCGAGGATACAAAAAGAGAGAAAGTTAGAGAGTAGTACATCTTCGATATATGTCTTTGAAAATGTAATAAAAATTTATTTAATATATTAACATTATTATCCACACGTAAGCCATGTTGAAAATTGAGACAATGGCTACAGATTTTAACAGCGGCTTTACAACGGAGGAAGAGAGAGAGAGAGAGAGAGATGGAGGGAGAAAGGATAAATTAAATTGCATTATCTAAATTCCCTCGGAGCATCCATTTAAATTCTCACAGCGCGGAATTGTTTTTCGCGGGAGATTTCATACAGCTGGGTTGTTATAAAAAATTCATTTAGCGGTCTGCACGTCTGGGTGCGTGGAATCCGTCCCGCTCCTTTCGCTCCTTCACGTGAGACTGCTCTGAATAATGCGCGCGCTTATGAGAGTTTCCGGGTTTCGGCTATCATTTTACCGGGTTACCCAGATTCTCTCTCGGGCTCGCGCTCGGAACAGAGGGTGACCTAATAGGTAGACGCTCTTCCCGTGTTTTTCTGCCGGTCCAAGACCCGTGGCTTTCTCATCGTCGGCTGTATCGCTGTCGTTTCTACCGCGCTTTATCCGCTCGGACAGTTTCGCGCTACGGTCCGACGTGCGATTAAGTTGTACCCTATCGTGGAACACAAGAGTGGCTGGAACGAGAGGGAGCAGAGTAGATAAAAACCTTTCCCCTCTCGTTCGTCGCTTCGCGCTTTAACTGGGCCGAGATAATAAAGAAGCCGAGTCGCGCGCAGGAAATTATGATGTTTCGGAGGAGGCTACGTTGAATCATTAAAATGGCGCGCTGGACGTGCTCTAATTTGTGTATCACTTGTGTGGCATTGAAGTTTGCAATTACGTCGTAATTAGAAAGCAAAGCTGTAATAATAATGGCGTATTATCTTAAAACTCACCTTTCTTTCTTTCCTTTTCTCTTCTTCTAACTCTTACTAGGTACGTCTTATTGTTTAACGTTTGAAGAAAGATTATTCGATTGTAGTTTATTGCGAACGCAAACTATGCAAATACACAGGTTTGGACTTCCAGCCAAAAGTAAACGATAATCGAAAAAAAATCAATTTTTCTAATGCAAAGATCTATAGCGATTTCATTCGGATGACCCAATTCTACCTTCTCTTCGTTACTTTACTCCATTGCGATATTGAAATCCCAGGAAAGCTTTCGGCCGTAAATGGTACTCGACATTCGTGGAAGATGGGGCTTTCCACGATCTGAGTGCCAGGAGTGCTGCAGCGACCTTGTTTGCGGTTGTGAGAAACGAAAATGGTCCATGATACTTTCCGCTATGTGCAACAAAACGATCTGATTCCATATGCAAAACATTGTTGAAATATCTCTATTGTACTTTAAAGCAAGTTCCAACGTACTAAATATGTAGAGTAACACGAAGAATTATATTTTTAATATATAGTATTTTCTTTTTGAGGTAAAACTGTAATATTTTTTAAATACAGAAATGTAATAAAAAATATAAAAATACGTTGAAGATAGTTTCGTAAAAAAGATCTAAAATACAATTTTTCTTTCATATATGTTATTCATTTATAAAATATTTAATATGTTAATATTCGAGAATTTTTATATCAGGAAAATTATTCATGTGATGATGGGATAAAATTGTCGTATTAGGAGATTAATCTTTCTTCAATTATTGTTCATTTTTTATTCTTCGTAAACACACTGGGTCTTCTTTAATCGAGACAAAATTTCACTTTCAAATTTCTCGTCGCAAATTTCCATTTTTATCGCATAGAAGTTTTAACATTTGAGTTAAATAACTATTTGGCAACACAGCCAAATATAATTCTTTAATACATTTTCTAGATTTTTTTCAAAATCTAGAACAGTAAAAAAATTTTGGATTGGACAAAAAAGATCCAGAATACCTACGGAGGAAGTAAAAATACACGTGTCTACGAATAACTCCGTGCATGTGTTTGAAATATGTTTGCGTTTCCCTAATAACTGCACCCAATTATTGCACCGTGAGAAACATTAATGTGGAATATGGTATCGATACCGATGTTTTCAACAGTCTCATACTTTGACACGGCTTTCTTTGTCTCGGGAGAGCGTATACTCCCTCAGGACAGCGACGGCGCGGGCGCACGTTTGAGTAACCCGACACTCTTCGGAAATCCACGTAGCGCCAAGTAAACTCTCTCAAGGTGGACGAGGACGAAAAGCGAGAGATCGGCTCGCGGATGCGGACGGGGTGTACGGCCTGGTAAGGCACGTCACGATGCGTTCGGCGTAAATCGACTTTTTATTCGCGCGGAGCGCACGAAACTGCCCAAGTCGAAGCGCGGCCGCTCGTTAGAAAAAAGGGTAATCCTCGTATCTTACGGACTTTATGTCTCTATATCGCGAAGGCGACTCACCCTATGGGGCGACTGCGCTTAATCCTCTTAATCCACTATCGACTGTAAAATAGCGGGGCAGGCCAATAAAAGTGCGAGAGCTCGTTGGAACTGCGCGGGAGGTCCATATGCGACGATGAGAAGTCCCCTGTGTTTCGCGTGGTAGGGGGGATAGTCGGGAGAAAGGGAGAGATCGAGCGGGAGGGGGGCATCCCTCACGGCCACACGGCATCTGCATACAAGGATGATGGCTTCGTAAATTACGGCGCTCATGGCGATGGTTCTCCGCTCTCCAACGCACGTCGCTCTCGGTCACGACCGAACCTGACTCTGCCACGAAAACTTCCTCCTCTACCCTCCTCCTTCACCTCCACCTCGCGTGTGTACCGTGGATAAACACGCATACACGCCGGTCCCGAGTTCCGTGTAAGGACAGGTCGGTTTACGGCCGCGCGCGGCCAAGATAACGAGTATGTAACGCCATAACTCCATACGGCAGTCCTTCCACACGTCAGGTGCGCGATGCGCGCATCGTATTTTTTTTTCCATTCGCAATCATTTGCATTGAAACGCGGACGCGATTTTCATACGAGGCAACGGAGCGGAAGGGTGAAACTAATGTAGAGAACATTAGATGCCGTCGAGGATCTTCTCGAAGATATGAGATCGATTTTCCGGTACTGAATATGGAAGAGGCAGCGATTAAAATATATCGCGCGGATAATAAATCGTTTTACTCTTTCCTTAAGATCTGGATACAATCGCTTAAGAAGAATCGTGGCTTAAAGTGGACCCCCACCCGAACTGCCAGAAGTTACTGCGATCGTCGAAGTTGGAAAGTTCGGTGTGATAATGGCGTTTCCAATCATTCATCCAAATATGAAAATATAGGTATAGTTTCCATAATCTTTCCAAGTTCCGCGCTCTTTATTTCCTTAAACTTTCGCATATCGCGCGGTACCTTGATGCACTCGCGGCCGACTAAGACTAAGTCATGGACGAGAGAACTTCTCCAAACGACCACCGGAACTTCGCTCGCACGTCGCCGCCGTGCCTCATCGCTGTTAGTTTGGTTAAACATGCGTTTGTCCCGTTCTCCACGGAGAATGAAATAAGTTGCAGCTCCGGTAACTTACACAGCAGGCCAGATTTTATGGATGATAGCGCAGCGGTCCCGTGTTCGGCATAAAATTAACGTTAGTTAGAAACTTCAAACGACCACGTTTGCAATACAGCGGACCGCGTTCGATCAAGCGGCAATCTATACCGTGAACGTGGAATCTCTTAACTTACTCATTGATTTCTATTTGGTTCGATTATAAGAAATATCGCGTTGATCCTATACTAATTGTTATTATCCTTGCAAATCGATCACAAATCAAAATTATATTATTTTATAAACAGTTTAATATTTTTCGTTCGAATTATATTACAGATGAAAAGTATGTACCACGAAAAATGGAGAATTATATTTTAATTGATACCGTACTGTATTTTCAAACTGATAAGGATTAGTGATATGTAGTGAAAATACGGTATACTACATGAAATGGTACAGTTTGGACATCTGGCGAGATGAATCTAAAGATTACCTTGTCCATCAGACTACTGGACCCTTCGCTACTTGCTACTTGCAGAGTCACGTTGGACCTGTTCACTGAAATCTTTTCCCTCGCGGGATATATGGTAGCGAGAACGTGTTTGTTCGATGACACGTGTAAAAATTATAAATTGATGCGTGGGAGCTTTCACCGGTCGAAAGGCGAGAAGAGAAAATACGTGAAGCATAAGGCAGAGTTAAATAAATGATCCTTCCGTCGTTAAAATTTCTGCATGATTGAATATTATGAATTAAGCGGGGTCTAAATGGTAAATCTAAAAGGCGCGAAGGGTAGAGTATTTATCAAGCACAAATGGAAGCTTAGTCGGCGTTTTGCATCCGAGTGTGTTGGCAGAATTATTAAATCCCACTGCTGCTGTAAAATCTTTTAAAAATGCATTAGCTTATTTCCATTACAATTCACTTTCGGAACTGTATTATCAATCGCGGGAGAGAAACACGTTCCGAACTCTTTACCATAAAGAACCCCCGTATAACGCGAAAAAAATATGCTGCACGCGAGGACAGATTTGATCTTTCCTTTTGGGAGGAGCGCGCAGTTCCACGAAAACTTTTTGGGACCGGCCTCTGGCGTCGTGCCATTCCGTATGAAATAGGAGGCGCGTATACGATGCACTCGAGCGAAAAGAAGACGAAGGAAACAAGAAGAGAAGAAAGGAATACCGAAAAGAACTATTGACCGGACTGGAATGAAAGGGTGTCCCACCCTTTTTCGAAATCCGAATGCCGCGCCGTCCAATGTGTGCTCCTATCGTATCTCGTATCTCCTCTCTCTGATGAGAGCAACAGTTACTATACCACCACCGCTGTGGGCCTGATCACCACACGCACACGGTTCACACGGAGGAGGTACAGCGCGCAAGGTACTTTTGTGCACAAACGTAGTTGGCTTTGCGAGAGAGCCCGCCTGCCATCTGCCCGATACGCAATCCGCCTTAGCCTCTTCTCCTCCACCTCGTTTTTTTTTTTTTCTTTTACGTAATCCCAGTCGTTTTCCAATCTTGGACGAGCGACTCACGAGCCTTCATCCCGCCTTTCTGCCGGGGTCACAGCCGTGGATCCATTCAGCACAACGGTCGCACCGAAAAATCGGATTCCAGGCTTTTGACCTTCACCCCCTTCACGTATAAATTGCCGTAGGATACGTCAACTCACAACCGAGTGCTCCAATTTGACGCGGAGTTTTATACTTCTGTATTCGCCCTACGGGTTTTTAATCGACGGAAAATCCTTTTTTTTTATGTGACTTTTGTAACGCTATACAGTCTCGATCCGATACGCGATTGAATTTGCGAACCTCTCTGTTTAATATCGGAGCGCTAAATGTAGGCATACAGAATATTTCCTCTTTATTCTAATAATAATTAAAAATATGGATTAAAATAAATGTTTATTAAGTACAATTGGAATATATAATTTAATAACGTAGATAAATTTATGAAATTATTTCTTTAATAAATCGATTTTCCTTCGTCCATTTGACTGTATCTACAATGAGAGTTAATTATTAACTTTTCATTACTTACTGTACGTGGAGCACCTAGGATATCTCGACTTTGTGTGAATAAATGTGCAGTATATAAACAGCACACTAAATGTATGTACGCTATTTATATACGTTTATTATATTTAGCACAAATTATTTTACAATTAAAAATGATTGCATTTATCTCCATTTAAAGGATGTATAGAATATTATAAATCTTTGTTTAAATCATCACGAAGAGAATAACGAAAATTGTGACATAATGTTGGGGTGTCAAAAACACTCCACACGAATAATTACATTTAAAAAGATCATACTGGTAATGCAAGGTTAAATGCATATTTACTTGGTAAAATAAAATAGATATATATATTTTATCCGACAAATTCAAATAATCTAAATTTGCTCTGTAAAGAGTATGTGCGCTAATTAAAGGTTTTCAACGGTTTCTCTTGGAACCCTTTTCCCGCCTCATGACACAAAATGCGCTGCTCTCAATTTCAAGATCTCGAAAAAAAGCGACTTCCTGCGGGAAATTTTCCGTAGGTCACATATAATCTACTTGCGATATCTGCGATTTCTATTTTAACCGGGAGTAATACAGTGTCGAGTTAGCAGTCACAGTGGGAATACCCGCTTCCTTAATGCACTTCCTGTCTTACGACAGACTAAAGATCTTATCGAATAGGTTCAGAGCCGTATCTCACGCTTGCTTCCCCTCGTGCTTCGTAGCCCTTATTCGCGAGACCTTCCGGCCATCCCTCCGTGTCCACGAGACTCGTGGGGGGTATATCCTCGGGAGGTAGGGAAATAGGGGAGAAGTTCTTACTGAGGTTTCCTGCGGGCACCTTCGACCGCTCGCAAGCGGGGTGCATATCCGATTGTTGAAATCGCGGTGCGATCAATGATAACGCGTTCGCGCTAACTTCAGACTTCGTCCGAGTAAAGCAGAAAATTGGTTGATAGTCGTTCTAATAATGTCATTTTATGCCACTTACTGAACAATATAAATAACAAAAATTCAACGTTGTTTAATCTTCCATTTTTACTGTTACTTTTTGAACGTGCATGCACAATAAAAGAATGTTTTGCAGAAGTGACTAAAAATTTAGCTGATTATAGATCTAAAAATAATTTTGTCAAACTATCAAACACGAAATAATTATGTAAGTCATCATGCATATCCTAATAATTATTTTCGATAGTTTAATGTTAAAATTATTTTCACACACAAATCTACATCTAGCTAAATGTTTATTAAAATGTTACGTACTTCTCGGCAAAATCGTTCTTTCCGTGCAAGAGCAATAATAGATTTTTCCGATTTAATAATGAAAGAAAACGGTTACGAACGTGACATTTGGTAACGATAATCAATAATACTTTTCCCAACTTTATAAATAAGAACGTAATAGGTACGGAATTAAAAGTTTCATTGCCAAATTATACGTCATTGATCCGTTTTAGAACATACTAAATGACATTTCTCGCTTGACCGGTCCTGCGTTCAACTCACAAATTAAATAAGGAACGCCAGAAGAACGTCATTCCAATGACGATAGGAGTAAGGATAGATACAGGAATATTTAAATCGAGCTATAATTTATGAGATGGTCGAAAATATTTCATACTACGTTAAAAATGACGAACGTCATTGCCGAGGTCATTTGAACTTTTCGCTGGGAATGGCAGATATGTGATTGCGCCCACTTTTCGATTAAACGGGAAGAAATTGGGCGTACATCACTCCTTGTTTTTGGCAAATGACGCAAGCGAGATATTAAAATAACAAATATTAAAATAATTTTAATGTCAAGTGTAACGTGTGAAATACATCTATCAGTGTAAGCGACAGGAGCCCTTTTGATTTCGCGAGAGACTTTAATGTGTTATAATGCATAGTGATACAAGATAATTTTTTTTTTACACGTATTGTGGAATTAAAATTATTATATTCAAATGGCGGGAGTGTTCTGGCATTGAAAATCGTTATTTTACGACAGACAGCAAACGGAGGGAACCTCCCAAGTGCGGCGGACCTTGATATCCTCAATCTGACAAGTGCTTCGAGCGTATGCCGTACTAATGATAAGTAACGAGCGCCTCAGAACAAAGGATCGGAATAAATTTTCGGCGGTCGACAATGCGCGGGAGGAGCCGCTTATTTTCTGGCGTTTACGGTCGCCGATGCTAATCTTGGAGGCCCTACGGGAGACCTTCGAGTGCCGGTTTCTTCATAGGCTTGCCATCTGACACCGGGGCCTCTTCAGGAAGGAATCTGGTCTGCGTTTCGGACTGAATTATGCTAATATCCTCCCTTCTCCTCGACATCCGTGATTCACGTCGCCCTCTTTGCTGCCACGCGAATTGAAAGAGGGAAAAAGGGTATAGTACTTCCCATTTCTATGTGACTAAAAATCTGCTTACTCTCTGCAATTCTTGTTTTAGAAAAATAAATTGCAACAGTACGAATTAAATATTAAATACTGTATGTGTATCTCTATAGGTTAAGTGATATGTAAGGATTACACAAATTTCTGCTAAACAATTAAAAAATAAAACAAGCTCTTTTACTTATTTGCTTTACATAATGTAATAATGTACACAGCAATGTAATACCAATGTAATGCCAACAATTGATTTAATTATATTGTAAATAAACTGAAAATGAAGCATCCTCCATTTATTAACTGAAGGCTGCAAACAGATCATTTCTTCCTCAATTAACCTCTATTAATCAAAATGCAATAACGTATCAACTTCAATGTAATTTTTAACAAGAGCGGTACATAATTTTAAACTTGCGATATTTATTTTATTCATAATAATTATCAATAACCTTATTAGTTTTTCTCCAATTGCAACAATCGTAACAGCTGTAACTTTGAAATGAAAACCAACAGTTCGATCCTACGCATTATAGTATACGTAGAACTTTTTCATATCGAGCACAGGGAAGAAAACGCACCTTGCGCACCATTCAGTACAACTTTACAATTTGCTGTTACAAAATAATACGTATAATATTGCCATTAGGGTGCATAGCCATCGAGAAAAGAATGTGGCGAACGGTAGTGTGGTCGGCGGTCGTAACTGCGAACAGCGTGTTCCGCATTTTGTGGAATGTATCGGATGCGTAGGCACGCACGAAAAAGCGGAACGCGTGTGACTCCGGATCGACACGAACAGTATTGATATTCCCTCCTTCTTTTCTCCCAATTCCGCACGTGAGCCACGTGTCTTTTTTTTTTTTTTTTTCTACGTTACGTCATCTGCAGGCGAGAAAAGTCAATGCACCGTGTGCGCGCGTGTTCTTACAATATATCTCAGTGGTTCTCATGAATCCCCCCAAAAATAGGGCACAAATATAATACAATTTCTATATATTTTCGGTTCTAATCTCCAAATGCGGTCACGGACGAGTTTGCGATAACACGTTTAATATACCATATATGAAGGCTGATCGCATTGAAGGACGTATGTTCTATCATTAGAATGTTTAAAATTTAGTCAGTTTCGGGAAGCATATTCCCATTAACCATGGTCTACCACTGAATGAAAGAGAGGGAGAAAAAGAATTGGATGATTACAGTTTTTGAAAAAAATGGAGACGCTTTCCATTATTAAAAGTTCACTCTTAGAGCGTTTTAATACATGACTAAATTACTTATTATTCAAAGACGCAATTAAATTGCGGATTTACATATCTATTACGACGCGGGTCGTCGAGATTGCCCTACTTGCGTCTATACATAAATGCAGGAACATGATGGATGACACGAAATAAAGCGTAGAGTTGCCCTCAAGACAGAAGTAATTCAATATTGCTCGGAGCAGACCAGTTAATTTCCATATTAACGCAGTTAAACGGGGTTCGACGTTACGAAGATCGTTAGATCGGAAAAATTTGTATCAACTTTATATCGCGGCCATTCGTCGGACTTTGCCTTCCTACGAGCAAATAGAAAGAGCGGTAGTCGCATTGTAATCCGCGTATAAAGCAGTAAGCAGCTTCTTCTATCGATTTCCGCTTTCAATCTGCGGACAATGCATCAATAAGAGTGAAGTGTGCCGCGAGCAAAGATAACTTCGCGGAACTTCGCATGTTGGCCCGTTCAATCTTCTCTCCGAGCTCTGCGATATCGGCACCGATATTCCGCGCACAATGCAGCCAGCTATACACACACATACGCAAATAAACCTGCCTCGCGATCAAGCTCTTTAAATATACAGACGCAGAATGCACCCAATTTAGCGAATGGGAATCCTCACGTAATAAGAAGTTATCTCTGTCGCGCAAAAGTCAAAGTACTCTTTCTCCGCGATAGGATATCTATTTCCGATTTCTATGACGGCCACTTATCGAAAGCGAAATTGTCAACTGTCAATATAGAAGATTATCATCAATTACAAAAGGTCGACGGCGGTCTACGAGTTCTGGTCGGAGAAAAGGACCGCCCTATCCGTGCTTCAATCTCCATTAGGCCGACTGTTACGATTTTTGCGAACAGCCCGACGTTAGGTTGCGGCGGTCGATCGAGCGGTATGAAAGAACTGCACAGACGCGAGCAGGGGGTACAACATTAATGTGTTCGTTGACATTGTGTTTATCCCGGCGTGTACACTGACGAGCCAGGGGGTAGGCGAGAGGAAGGGCGAGAGAGAGAGAGAGAGAGAGAGAGAGAGAGATGAAGCAGTACCGGCTTTACAGGGATAATTGAAACGGGCAGCCGTTCAGAACGTCAAAAATAAACAAAGCAAAATATATGTTTCAACCATACTAATTTAAATAACTTTCCAGCCATTGTTCTTCCGATTTGATTTCCAACTTACGCGCGATAGCTGTTTATAATTAATCATAATTAGTAGTATTAATAATTTTACACATACATAGAGAGAGAGAGAGAGAGAGAAAGATATTCCTTTTTGGATAATGATGGCACGTGATATATATTTCCAAATTATGTAAATTTACTAAAAAAGAATCGACGTACTGAATCTTCGAAGTGACTACAGGGAACCAAAATTCGTGTCAAAATAATATCGCACAGGAGGTCTGGGTGCAAAACCGAACCGAGCCAATGCTGACACGGGATAGATCGAAGAAGGGGAAAACAGAACGCAGGTCCTGATCTGGTCCGGTGGACACAAGAAGGGGACAACGTCCCTCTGCCATGGATGATGGATGTCGGGGGCCTTTCAAGTCCGTGGCGTACGGCCCCCTCCCGTCCCGTCCTGTGATTATCTAATACGACGAAAGGGGGATCCGGTGGACTCGAAACGATCGTTCCCGTCGCACGCAGGCGAGAGGAGGAGGCAGAGGGGTATAAAATTCGATGTTACCAAACCATAAACGCGACTGTATATCGGAGTCGGCTACCAGGGATTTCCTTGGGACTTCCCCAAACCGCTACATTCTGAAAACTCGTTCGCGCCCTGTTCTTCCCCCTCCTTTCCTCCCTCCCTCACGAAGTAGGTTCCTGCCGAACAACATACGGCTGTCCAGGGACCGCGCGTCGTTCGCGATGAATGGCAGATCCGCGAATGAAAAAAGAAAAAAAAAAAAGTGCGCACGCACACCGATAGGGTAACCCCTTTAATCTGTCACTGCGTGCACTCTGCGACTTGCGCCAACTCGTGCAAGGAGAGAAAGGATACGCCTGGGATCGCCTTTTCCGGTGGGGCTTCTACGGGCAATGAAATTACCGGGCTGCCACTCAAATTGGCTCGACTGACGAACAATCGGGCCTATTACGTGGCATTTGTCAGCACGGTGACGGCGCTGCTGTCACCGTGCGCGCAGCTAGGGCCCGTTTCGCGTTACACGTTTTCCTTTCGGTCTTCGCGAAAGGGGTCGGCGAGGGGCCCCGCGGGGATCCGCGGGGATCCGCAGTGTTTAGGCAGGCAACAATTGTGGCGTTCTTGCACAACGGAAAACAGGCACCGATCGCCACCTGTCGCGACGCATGACACCGCAGTAGAAGCAGCCTTGCAGCAGCAGCGTGGAGGAGGTAGATCGAGAATATTGCGTAAATTAAAGCAGACGCACGTGTTGTAGATTGATTAATGATTGATGTGGGAAATGAGGGGGTTGCGAAGACAGAGAGGCGGTTGAAAAAAAACAAGTGCAAGCTGACAGACGAAGTACGTAACGGCTACATTTTAGAGTCTGCAGGGTGAAAATTTATAGAAAGACATATTTCGAAACACATTTGGTTTCAAGCATTAGACGATAAATATTGTTACACAGGAAATCGTCCTGAAGAAATTCACGAATCAAAATGCTACACAGCAAGAAAGTTTTCAAAAAAAAATGAAGTAAAAGAATATTCAAATTTTTATTTTAAATAGTAATTTTTTAGATAATATAAATGTTTAAAGACGTAGTCAATTTTGGGACACCTTGTATATTAAATCCGTCTGAATCTCTTTAAGATTCGTCCAATTTATGATTCGCGGAATACTTTCGAAATAGATTTGGGCTCGCATCGTGTCATTTGTCTCTGTCGTCGGCGAAGTCACGAGGAAAGTGGCGGAGGACAAACCGATTCCCCCGGTCCTGACCGATCCGCGCGATCGGATCGATCTAAACGAGTGGGAGACGCAGGTTGGTATCGACCATTCCGTTTCGCAGACGGCCAGCTGCGAGGCCCTCGCCTTGGTATTGACGATAAATATAGGCGGTTTCGCTTGGCAGCGACAGGTTTAAGAGGCTTTTAAGAACGCTTCGCCGATCGTCCCGCGATCTTTCTCCACCTACTCCTCGCCGTTCGCTCTTTTCGTCCTCCCCTCCTCCTGTGCTCATCCACCTTCAAAGATCGCAACGAAGATTCGATGAATGAAGAGTATCGGCAGCCTACTCCTCCCACTCATATATATCCCGACGAATAATACGTGAAGATTCTCGAAACATAAAAAATCAAAACGAAATCGAACATTCGCTTCGGAGGAAGAATCTCTTTGTGCGCGAAAGTCATTTAGTTAGCTTAGATATATGTTTCGATTTAATGTTTCAGTTTTCAGGTGATGTGCTCCTAAAAAAGGAGATCATAGTTAGATGGAAAAGAATTCGAAACGACGGAGAATTAAAATTACAGAAGTTACGAGAGCCCGTTAACAATCTCGTTGAGTTTCATTAATTTATACTGGATCACTGTGTCTCCATACAAAGTCGAAGATATTCTTTGCAAATACATTTGATTTATAACTCTGTATAAAATGTGATTATACGCGATCCGAAAGTTTTGCCTTTAATAAATGGAACTTGGACGTTCGCGAAGTACGGAATGGTCCAATTATATTCCGCCCTTCTTATGTACGCTTTGTTATAAACTCGGTCCATATTTTTTATCAGTTCTGATAAGCACTTATCGTTAAACGACACGGAACTTTGGAGGCGTGCCCGATAACTCCGAGGTATTACTCCGAAGTTTAAGCTCAAGAGGAAGCACGGAAGTCAGAATCACTTCGTACTACCGTCGCGCCGTTTCGAGCCGTTTCGGCAACGGCGTTTCTCCGGACTCCGGGATATTTCATCGAGCGTAAAGAAAGCCGCTGAAATAACGTTTCCGAGCTAATCGAAGTGGGCAGCCGTCGTGGAAACTTCGCGAGTCAACTCACAATTAGATATTAAAAATTATAGTAAACCCAAACTAATTGACAGTTGGAGTAAATCAGAGAAACGTGCGATCGCGCGCAGTTCAATATTTATATTTTTTAACAAAGAATATACATATTCTTTACGAAATATTTTTTATTAAAAATAATTTATTCATTTTTCTTCTGTTCTCTTATCAGAATATCCGGTGAATCTCGATATATATAATATTTACTCCTTTTTATACAAAATGTGTTGTCATAACCTACTTCTCGTTCTCTTGTTATATAGACGAGTTTCTTTAATAATGATATTATATATAGATAGTCGAATGTACACAATGGATATTAAAAATTCATCCAAGATGATATTAAAAATATGTCATACGTCGTCTCGCGAGACATCGTTGAACATCAATAAATTTGATATTTAAAAAGTCGAACGATTCACGCTAATATCCTCGTGTTTGCCCTATGCGATCTAACCCTCGAATATCCGTCTCTCTCTCTCTCTCTCTCTCGTCCTTCTTGAGAACTTTTTTTCTTACTTCTTGTCCGACGTTAACTGGACGGCAAGAGTCATCCATGACCGATTATTGAATCCTTCTTTGACCGCAGACTTTACCCTCTCGAAATATGCTCGCATCAGCACGCACGAGTTCTCTTATTGACCGTATCTTTCTTTCTTTCCGCCTTCTATCATGATGGTCTTCGGTGGAAGTTCGTAATACCTTTATATAGCACGAGTAAGCGTTTGACGACGAGAATGAAGAAAATCGAGTATCGATGCCATTTAATCCTCTATTGTAGACAATATATAGCATCATTTAAGTTATATGACAAATTCTGGGATTAAAAAACTTTTTGTAATAAAAAAAATTAAAAATTTGTCGCTTTTCTTAAATTAAATTAAGAAAACATTCTAAATTTAAATTGTTATTTGTGTAAATAACATTAATATTGATATAACTTCTTTTTACATAATTTTTAAGTAAAATTCGAATAATTCAAAACTTTGATTTATTTATGATAAAAAAACACGGCATTTTGGAAAAAGAAAATCACTATAAAATAGACGCGGAATTCGATTTATTGGTAGTGGGAGATAAGATCTACGAAGCTGCAATTATTTTGTGAAAAAAAACACGCTTGATGGATTACGCTGATGTTCGCGTCTTGAAAAGATTCGATTAAGAGTCTGATTGCTATCCGAAAAACCTCAAAGAGTTTCTTCAGTTAGATCGGCGTAATATCGTTCGGCGCGTTTCGAACGGAGTGTTACTCTCTCTCGAAAAGGGTTCGTTCATTTCTTTTATCGGGCTTGAGAGCAGTTAGATTGCCAGGACAAGCGATTTCGAAGAGCAATTCCGATTGAAGGGAGCGGGGAGGATAGGAACTGGCGGTGACTCTTCGGTTAGGAATTTCGAAGGGTGTCTAATTGCTTCAAAACTTGTCACGCGGCTTCGATCCGGCGATGCTCAGTTGGAGTCCTGCGTGATTAATGGAACTTTCAAAAAAAAAAAAAGAACGCACTTATCTCGATCCCTTCTATGAACCAAAGAAATCTGCCTCTGTAATGCGTTTTCTCGGTGATCTGGATCGACCGTCTGTCATATGGTGACACGAGCGAGAGGCTGCTCGAATCATATAATATATATGGCCTCTCCAACGAATCCCAAATCTGTCATTAGCTTCTGTCTGCCGCAGACTGAACCTGTCTCCACGGTTATAGATAATTATGATTCTTCTTCTGTTAGTTTTGAACGACAAGTATTTTCGCATCAATTAGACCGTTAATAATCCATCACGATTTTCGAAGCTTTTCAAGTTAAGTATAATTGATAGCTTCTCCTATATTATATATCACGTGACCTAAATCGATCCAACTTTAGGCATTTAAAACAGGTCATCTGAATAACTTACTTGTTTTTAATAATAGAAGGAAAAGTATCAAACAAAAGTTGCTTGGCTTCGAGTGGCACATAATGTGATGTCAATAATTGTTTTGCAAGTGGAGACGTAAAGAATAGGTAAAAAAAAATCTGTTTTTTTAAATGGAACGATATGTTTTTTTATTTACATTCTGATAGAATGCATGTCTTGCGAAATATATAGGTCACCATAGATGAAGATTGTATTGACTTTTTCCGCTTTCGTATTTCGCAAGACACGCACTTCGATCAATAGGTAAATTCAAACTGATCAGTAAATATGGATAATGCTATGTGCGATTCAATGTTTATTTATATACCGTTATACGCTTCAACGATTAGCGATATACAACAAACAGAGAAGACACGAAATTATTCAAAGAGTGCCTTGAAACAATTTATTTTTAATTATTTTCCATTATTAACTTGCGTTTAACCTTGAATGACCTTCAATTATAGGTCACTGTATTCGTCTTAAAATGCTCTATCAGAATATAAATAAAAAAAACATATCATTCCATTTAAAAAAACAGATTCGACCTTTGCCTATCCTTTACGCCTCCACCTACAAAACAATTATTGACGTCACATTATGTGTCCCTCGAAACCAAGCAACTTTTGTTTGACACTTTTCCTTCTATTGTTAAAAACAAGCGAATTATTAAGGTGACCTTTTTTAAATGTCTCACCCTGTATACATATATATAGCTAGCTTAAATTCATCAATGAATATATTTAGAATATAATCTCTCACTTTTCTTTAAAAAATTCAATAAATTATTACTGTACCTTTATCTGTCTTTTAAGTTTTAATATTAAATAGTTTTATAATTTGATGAATGTATTTTTCGCAGTAAGTTCTTAAGATGTTTATCAGCATTATTATTAAATTGTTAATTTAATTTGAGATATTACGATTTCAGTTTGCTATATTGTTTTAAGCCCGACAAATCGAATAAATGTGTACTAAGATCCGTTTTAATCGAAAATAGAATTATTTCTCTCTTTTACATTATAATTTTCTAACTGATCCATTACTGAAAGTTCATATGTACCACTTTTCCTACGCATTGCGTAGGAATGTTCAAGAGAACGTAATCCAACTCGTTGAAATCATTTAATTAAATAAAGCAGCGCATTATTTGCAATTCAATTAGTGGAGAAAGAAAAGTTGGATATATGTTTCCTAGCTCACTGTGATGCCGTATCGACATTAATGCGACGACAAGCAATAAATAACATAAGGGAAAAAGCGATATAGTCGATACGTTTTAATAATTCATTTAGGAACTTTGGATACTTTCGTGCATTGAGTCCAAGTCAATACAACGTGATACGATCGATGCGGTTCTGTCGAAAAACATGACCATCTGACTACTCGCTTCGAGTGGCCGCAGATTCCTTTTTTCTCACTTGCTAACAACCGAGATATCTTTTCTTTTCTTTTTAATAAAACAGCAAGAAACTTCAATATACAAGAATGATGTTATTGATTCCATCTACTGTTCTTTCGATACATAATACGTTAGACATCAACATTTGACTCAATGATTTTCGCGACTGTCATACATTTAAAACTTTTTCCTCTGAAAAAATTTAACGCACAAATTCCGATCGCTTTTATCTGCTCCTTTTTCATTTCGTATCGAAGGGAGAGTGAGGGGAATTGTGAACAGAGCATAAATGTAAACGATATTGTTTCAGTACATTAGACTCAATCTCACTTTTCATATTCAGTGATTATATAAGCTTATTACTATTAGTAATGTCGTATTATAACATATGTATGTATGTGAGATTAATGAAGGATTTACATATTTTGTGGCGTTTCTTTAACACACTTTGGCGCTCCTATTAGACAAACGGGCGATTAAAAAACAGCTGCTCACTTTACTCCTAATTTTCTTCCAAAAGCACGAAGAGTTATTTGAACCAAGATTAAAGTTAAAGTTACATTTGTGGAGAACAGGGCCTTACTATTTATTGACTCTTACAAATTGTAACAATATATAGGCAATAATTATTGATTAAATCATTAGACATCTAGAGATGCCACATTGACGTCTCTATACTCAAAAGATGGCACTCTTATACCCTTAGAAGGATGATACTTCTACGTCCCTAGAAGGATAACGTCTTTAAGCACGGACCTCATGGGTTTCTAAATCCATTACTGTATGTATACAGGGCTAGACATGTATTTAAGATACTTTTATATGAAAAACAATATTTGTGAGACCACTGTATTTTGTATTTCGTATTTTAGTGGAGCACAAAAGTATTTTGTATTTTGTTTGTATTCCAGTAATAATAACAAAAGATTAAAAGTATTTGTATTTTGTACATTTCAAATATTAAAAGATTGACAATCAAGTTTATTATTTAAATTACAAGATACATAATACTCTCATGTCCTCCGCTGAAATATAAAATACATTTGTATTACAAATACTGTGTTTTAAATAAAAAGATTTCCAATACATGTCCAGCCCTAACTGTGACCATAGAACGCATAGGCCGTTAAGATAAATACCATTACATCTTTTTAATGATTTTGATGTAGAGAAAAATGGAGGAGTGGCGAATATCTAAGGGAAAAAAAAAATAATAAAGCCAATTATTATATTTATTCATTATTGAAGTATTTATTGGAAAAAAATATTGACTTTAAAATGCAATACCTAACATTTATTATTATCAATATAAACTATGGCCTGTATTCAGAGCGCGATTTTACGACGTTAGCGACGTATTTAACGTTATATATACCATAGAATTTCAAACATAAAAGCGCGTATTTGTCAATAAAAACGCATTCTGAAAATACGGGCCTATAATTTGGAACAAAACCGATTCGGTATTGTCTCATATAGCGGTGAGTAATTCCAAACAATAAGGGTTGTTTTTCATTAAAAATTATATTTATATCGATAATATTACTATTAATTATCATCGTTTAAAACTAAATATGGATTATAATATAAATATGGACAATAATATTAATTATTGTCGATTAAAACTAAATGGAATATTTTTTTTTACTAAAGACTCCTATTAATATATCGATAAACAATCATCGGTTTTATTTAATTTTTCCCTTAGGTGTTCACAATTTCCTCCCTCTCTTTTATTCGTGATTATAAAGTTAAATGTGAATTAAACATTGTACAAAGTTTTTGTACAAATATGATAAAATATTTAGTCTAATAATCTGATAAATACAAACACTGAAAGAACCTATGCTGCCTTCAAGGGATAATACGAGCAGACATCTGCCATATTCGAACCGGAACGTCGCTCCACATGAACGGCGTAAATGTGTTTGTCATATTTTCAGGCACTCAAGCATCGTCGCGGTGCTCCAAGGAATTAGGGGAGCGCTTATTCAAACACGCGCGGTTAAAAGTGTCCGCGTTCTCCCCTCTCGTATACAACGTATTATCTCGGCATGTCTATTGGCAGCTTTGTACATGCCGCTGATGAGTTACACCATGCCAAGGAGGAGAACGACATGCACGTCCCTTCCAGTCGAAGAAAGAAGTGGCGTTCTTATGGGAACGCAGTTGCGCGTGAAAAATCTGTGTAACCCGTGTCAATGTATGAGAGTCAATTCCCAATACCACGACTGTTACGCAAACACGTTTGTGACTTTGCATCAGGTGGAAAATTTTAATTACGGCTCTTTAAGCAATTCATTTGTAACATATCAATGTTATTAAATAAAAATGTATGATCTTTTCATTTTTTTTTAATATCAAGTAAGAATTATTTTAACTAATTTTTGTATCGACCGTAAATTGTCTACAAACAATGAAGGAATTAAACGCCTATAACGGTCAAAGCTGGATCAAAGTGCTAATAATAAGTATGAGTGAATTCTTATACACCACATATGTAGCCCCCCCTTTTAAATGCCTTTAAGAATTATTTTATTAAAGTCATTAATTTGACATAATTAAACAATGTTTAGGTTAGTCATTTTAAGCTGATATAAATGGCATTAAATCATCGAGAATTAAGATGTATTATCGAGAAACAAATAAATTCTCCAATTTCGATTAAACCGTACGTTTGTCTTCGACGTAGATAATAGCGGGAGGGTTAAATAGACGCATCGCGCCAAGTACGAAATGCTGCTCCGTATTCCACTTCCATTTGCCGTCTTGCACCGAGTGCCAAGGTAGACGTTGCGTGCCCGTGTGATTCCAACTAGCTAAACGGATATTGGGCGTCTGTTCACGCGCGTGTGCACTCCGTTGTGCGTGACGTGCGTGCACCAACCGCGTTATCTGCGTACAAAAGGCGATGCATTAACGCATACATGCGCAATCAAGTGATATTGAGATGTGCTAAGGGAAGATGAAGGATCAGACGGAATGGCGTTCAACTGCGATATAGGAGGAGTTGTCAAATGTCGAGACTCTCTATCGACTGAAACAGGAGTGTCTCTTTCTCTCGAATAGGAGCGCAATTTTGGAGATGCGTGAGATACACGAAGAGAACGATTTTGCTGAAGTATCCAAAAATTTAGCTACAGATCTCTAAAAATAATTTTGTTAGATCAAATTTTTAGATAGGACACTCAAACTGATTGTTAGAATGTCGAAATGTTGGATACTCCAGCAAAATTGTCTGCTCTGTGTAGATGTGCGAAATGCAAACCTAAAAGAATCTGCTAAATCACTAAGATGTATTAACCTTGTTAATTACTGACTATTATTAATTTCCATCGCTGTTATACTTTATTCAATGAAACAAATATAGATGTGAAAAATATTAAGATGTATTTTAAAATATATAAAAAATAAATAACTGTCTGTTGCAAATGGAAACGCTTGGTTTGATAGAGTCGACTGCGCGCAGATAAATTATCCCAAACTAACGCGCGAGAATGGCTGTTTAGGGTAGCAAGAGAAATTCCTGACACGTAGCTGAGAGTACAGCGGATGGCATAAGAGTAACAGCGTAACGGAGTATCGAGGGTCGTGATGTAGGGGATTAGCAATTTCTCCAAGTGCGTCTGTGTAATGTCTCTGGGGTATCGTATTGGCTCGCGATACCAATCGTCCGAGCCATCGATCACCTTTCTGCAGTGGAAACGGAGTGAGGAGCTCTCTTTCCGATTTCTTGGTGATTACAGGATGTTCATACTTATCTCTCTTTATATAAAGAGAGAAGGGAGGGGTAGAGGGTGGGAATAATTCAATATAGGTCGCATTTTATTTTATCCGTTTTTAGCCGAAGTCAATTAATTTCAAACTGGTCTGCTTTAAAATTTGATCTGCTTTATTATTTAGTTTTATTCTAACTTTAAACCACATGAATAAGTAAACTATATCACTGACATTGCAATTAAACTGATCGAAAATAATAAAAGTACAATAACGCGAGTAATGATTCACAGAAAGAGTAACAGGAAATAGAAAAGGACTGAGTTTATTTATAAAATTACTCTAAATATCACGCGCACACACGCGTTGTTTGGTCAGAAAACTTTCCTCCGTAACGTCACTTAACGCGCGAGATCGCGCATACAACGTTTTCTGCCTCGCGTATGTTCAAAGCCCATCTGGAACTGTTTGTGTTAGGAAGTGTCGTGTTTCGGATGTTCCATCTGGGCGCTGCTGGGTCGAGGATCATGCCCGAACTCCGTGGAACGCGTAACTCATATGCAACTTGTATACACATTGTGACACGCAGCCATCCTGCGTTTTCAGTAATATTGCCATCGTCGCCTTTTAACATATCGGTTTTGTCCGCGAATGATACGTAAGTATCTCACCGTACAAAAAGAAACGCGTGCGAACTCCATCGAGGAATTACGTGATCCGTCAGCTTTCGACGAATCGTTGAATCTTATGATTAAAGTAGCGTCGTATCGTTCCATGTCGGAGAGAACGTAGGTAGAACAAAACGGAATTAACCCAATTAATTTCTAAATGAAGTACCGTACAAAGTATAATACTTCACGTATACTCGACGCTTTCGGCATTACACTCTATTTCATCAAACTCACTATGTTTGAAAATTATGTCAGATGTTACAGCTGTAATAAAGAAAGCTCTTCGATTTTCCGAGAAACTGGGACAATTATTCTGTTAGAATTTTTCTAGCGTTCCCTGAAGAGTTCATGACGCGGCTCTCCTTCTTTTGCTGAAGTTGGAACGTGCCGAGTGTCGCTAGATTCTATCCGGATTTAGCATGCACTATCGATGAATCTGTTTCAAGATGCGATTGTTCCTCGTCACGTAGCTCTTTTTATTTTGATTTCAAACCTACTTTCCTCCTTTTTTCACTTTTGGATCGGCGCTTATAATGCTGCGTATTGGACCAACTGCAACTGGACCATCGGAATTATTTTGGTTGAACAGATGAGAGATTTCGCGGTCCCGAAGCGGCGTCTGTCGCGTTTATTCGAGCTACCCAAAAGCGACCGAATATCGTTTCGTTCTCGGCGCATCCATTGTCCTGTTCGCGAGAGAGATTTGCATTTCGGTCCCAAACAATCCAGACTGAAAGTCCAAGACGGGCACAAAGCCCATTTGCATGGTCTTTTCTGGACGCCAGACGATGCTCGGTGTCCTCACGGAGAGTGACCGGTTTCTTTTATCTTCATGGCAAGATCTGGCAGGCGACTGGCTAGTGAAAAGGACATCGGCGTCCCGTCGTTAGCGAGGATGTTTGGATTACGGGTCGACGATCCTAATTTCTTTTTCGTTGAGGACAATTAGCCCCTTTTAGCCCCTTTTAACATGATACTGATTGTTGGTACCGAAAATGGGTCCAAGATATTTACCTGGGCTATGGAAAATTGGAAAAACAAACAGGTTAGACGAGGATCCGTAGAGACCGAAGTTATACGAAAAGAATTAAATTGTCAGTGACCAATGGGCTGAGCGACCATAGTGATTTCAGGTGTCCGAATGCCTGTTTGGAATTCTAGAGCGATTCGTCACAACAGTATATCTATTGTCAATTCATTCGAGTTTGTTTACTTTAAACTTGTAAGCAGTTTTGTTAGTTAAAATCCGATTAAATGTTATTATATAAATATGTTTATTTGGATAAGGGTTTTAAAAGTTGACTAATTGATATTTTCTTGAATAAGATTTCGACTTTGACACATTTCGATACAATACTGATAACTATTGGGTCGTCCGGAAAGTCTATGCAGAATTTTCAAGCAAAATTCTATTGAGAATTCCGCACGGACTTTTCGGATGATCTAATATAATATAATCTAATTAATATGACTAACTTCATATTTTATCTGTAAATAGTTAATTTAATTAATAGACATCGCATAAACATAATATCGATTATTGTGTTAAATTTAATAATTTTACTTGAGAGAAAGAGAGATAGAAATATATATACATTTTAGATTTAACGATTTTTTGTACTATTCTAATATACAAAATATTGATAAATTTTTAAATATAATATTATTATTTTACATTAACGTGACATTAATATTAAAATTAAAAATATAATTATAATATTAATATAAAATAATTAAATATTTTATTATATACTACGTATGTAGATTCTTAAATGCGCACCGAAATTTTTTTCAGACTTACAACGCAAACTCTAATAAAGTACTATCACGAGTTAAATTGATTAATAATCTAATAATTTTGATACTCGTAGCATCTTGAATTTTAATAATGTTAAATGACGTATTAAAAATTTGTAAATAATTAATTTATATTGCGAACAAAATTACCTCGTCCGGGAGTCGAACTCGGACGTTAAAATAAATATTTTAATTTTATCTTATATTAAACTTAAACTTTTTAAATATACGTTAAATGTACAAAATTATAACAAAGATTTTTATTTTATTTCCAGAAGTTTTTGGGGTTTCATGGAAACTGATTTCACGTAATATGAGGAAGAGAACGGTCATTAAAAAAGCTATTGTAAATGTCATCGGGGTTGAGTTCTCGAAAAAAAAAAAAAAAAAAAAAAAAACAAAAGTCTAGTGTCAGAGAACCAACCGACGTTTAGCACCGTGTGACATCGGTAAGGACTGACGGTTGGATCTTGCGGACGTTATTTGTCTGCGGAAGCCGGAAAATTGGTTTCATAAACACAGGGTGCCGTCCGTCGAAGGCGTTCTGCATCGACCGTCCTCCATGACGATCTTTCAATAAGATGTGAGCGCGTGGGTCGGCTGCATAAACATAAGACTTTTTCCGCTTGACGTGTCGACAAAGTGCGAATAGATGAGCCGTTCGAAAATCAGTGGGACGTTATATAAAAACTAGCTTTGAAAAAGAAATCCGTGCTCGCGCGGTCTAATAACGGAGCCTGCCTTTTTTTTTTCATCCTCGATGGTTCGTATTTCTGAAGGTATCCCAAATCTCTCTTCGATCTCACAAAATAATAAAATTACAAAGATGACCGAGCAATCTCATCCTCGCGTATATCGAGAAACTATCTACTATCCTACTCGCAATTCAATCGGAGAATCCTCTAGTCGTGCTGAGATATCTCCGAGTCTGAAGTTTTCTACAGCTGGAAATCGATTTCCGCGATCTACGCGAAAGCCGACGCGTGCGAGCGTATGAATGCGAATTTTATATAGCGCGCTTTATAATATCAATTTAGCCTGCCTGTAAAAATTATCCCGACAAACATTTTCTGTTCTGTTGCTGTTCATAGTGTATATATAATCTGTATATCGCAAATTATATCGTAAATGCTGAATATGTTAATTGCCACATTATTGACTGAATGACTATCCGGCAGAATTAATAAATAAATACATTAACTAATTAACATTGCTAAGCACAATGGTAAAAAAAACTGCGCGATATATCAAGACTTCTGCCTGAACTACTGGGAGATGCATCCGGCTTGCATTAACGCGCGATATTAATATAAATGCGCTTTGCCTAAGTAAGAGAGCTTCTAGCGCACAATGCGTGGGATGAATCTCGCGAGGAAAGATACCGGCCGCATATAAAACCGGTTTCGCAATTATCCCTAGAGCTTTCTAACTACTAAGTGATGTTTAATTCGTCGGATATAGTCGCGTTTCAGCGTGGTTTGTCCGCGATGATTTTTCACAAAAGCCGCGAGATTTACTCGAGATTGTTTCTCGCATTTTATCCGCGTACTGTAATGATACGTTTTCTCGACGATGTAACCGATTATCCGCATTATTCGCAGTACTTGATGATTGCGCGCGTACTTTGCGTCCACTTCGTTCTACCGATCAAGCCGTTCTTGCAAATGCATCTCGCGCGTATTGAGATAATGATATACGTATTCAATAGTCTCCGCGAGACAGTAATTTAAGCGTAATTCTTTCGATAATGTGAGATATCTGTACTTACAAACTGCAAATCGCGCGATAGTGATGATTAAAAGCTACCTTCCTATACTCAATAACAGCCGTTTAATAGTTACTGGATTTCAAAAACTATACGTATTGACATATAATTTCTTTTTTAAGTATATAAATATTCTGTTTAAGTTTTTCTAGCTATATCTTCGATCTTTTAAGATCGAAGAAGCGACTTTGTATAATATGGTAAACAAATCAAATTTGTTTTAATTTAAAAATCTTGATCGAAGTATTAAACTCTTATCAAAATATATTTTGAATAAATTTTATGTTAGAAATAAACTTTATGATACGGATTTATGAATATTTGAACTTTTGAAATACTTGAAACAAGTCATTATTAGTTGCGTACAGTGTGTTTTCCTGTGTGTATAGTCAGAAATTACTAGCTATTATATCTCCATGTCGTAAATTCAACATAAATATTTAGAATAATAATCTCTCTCTCTCTCTCTCTCTCATCCGTTTTTTTCTTGAACATATGGTTTAGTAAATTTTCTCATCCATTTTCGTGTTTCATCACTCGTTCTGGTTTAATCTAAAACTCGTTAACACGAGAATAAAGGACATGGCGGGTTACGCTTGTTTTTTTTTCAAAGGTGCATACGATACGATGGAAACGCGCATTAAGAAAGGGGTTGAACCGTAACTATTTCTAGCGTCCTCGAAAGATCTCTGATTGGTGGGTTAACCGTATGCCGCGAATGCCAATGGCCGACTTTATTCACGGTGGAAATCACCGCCCCTTACGAAGTCAATTTGTAAACGAGCAGAAAACAAGCCGGGATCCTGCGAGATGGGTTGCTGATGGAATTGGGGACAGATGTCTTGGGGCAGGTTGTAGGCTCGATCGAATTTTCATCCTTCGAGGTTGCGCGAGCGCCGTGTTCCGTTCTCCGGTTTTATCCGTCGCCTTCCGTATGTCACGACAGGTATAGGGTTGAAAAACTGACATTCCCCCCGTCTAGTGTTTACGTATATTCTCTCATATATCAAGGGCCCTTTTCTCGCAGGCCAGATTTTTTTACGGCTACCTTTTAATTCGGAACATCCGTCGAGTTTCTCGTTAAGCAAAGATTAGTTACATTTTGTTACTACATTCTACGGGTTTCTCGTTTCCTGTTCTAAACGCTAGTACGCGCATCACCATGATGGATTAAGACTATAAGCGAAGAACTAATTTCGACTGTTACTACAATTTAATCACTTGAGACATTTGCATTTTTTAATAAATTTTTAATTAACTCGGAGATAAATTCAAGATAAAATTTTTCATAGAGTATAGAAATATGTTTTGTTTATTTACAAGCAAGTGATTGTTTTTTTCAAATAACTGTAAATTCTTGATTATTTTAATGTTAATTATTATGCAAGCATTTTATATCTAAATAAATGCACTTACGGAATACGTCGATTGTATTATTGATCTTTGACGCCTCCAAAAAAGCAGTGTGTACATACCTGAAACAAAATAGCAATTTATTAGAATAACGTATACCTAATTAACAAAATTAATTCTTATAAAGTATCGAAATAACATTAAATGAGTACTGAAAATATTCCTTTGTTTTATATCTTACGATATTATTCAATGACTATTAACTATTAATTTTTAATAACCATTAATAATGTTTGTATTTTAAGACGTTTAGATATTTGCCAATTGTTTTACGTTGCAATAGATACCGTTAACTAATACCAGTAAAAGAGAATTTGTGCTCTTTTAAATTTAATGTAACGCGGTACATTCAATAATTACGCTATTTTCATAATAAGCCGAACGCAATAAAGCCCAAACAACGATTAATTAAATACGAGGGACTAATTCCCTGCCAACAAACGCATATACATATACAATAATATCAAGTTCGCGTTACGGTAGAACAGGCAGAGAAATAGAACTGTTTAAAATAAATTATTGTTAAATGCACATAATCATACACTGATGCAATAATAATTAACTTCTGCAATTGTAACGCGCATACACACGCGAGGAATTATGATAAAGAGGCACATCGTGGTTCAGTTTGTTAACAGTTCGAAATGTGACGGTGATTTATATTTTAATCGAGTGCTGTCGATCAAACTGCGCGCCGCGACTTCCATTCCGCTTCTTTTAATTCACTTCGTAATTAAGCGCTCGCGCTCGCGCTCGCCATGTTTCCGCACATTTAAAACTTTACGGCGACTGAAATGGCGAAGTTCGGAATGGCGCGCCGCACGCTACCCTTCTATCTTAGGCATCATTAAATTTAAGGGTATTTAAGGGGCGATGCATGTTCGGGCGGGAAACTTTAAACTTTCCTTTTTTTTTTTTACGCGGATGACTTACGCCACCTCCCCCCGCGGTGTCACCATCAATCTTTGGGGTGGGCGAATGGCGCGACTATGGGGGTCTACAGGGCGCTATAGCTTCTCTATAGTTCACCCTACCGAATAGTTGCCTGAGGTATCCTTGACTCGCGAGGTGACGTGTGTACGCACACTCTTACGTATACAGGCCACCCGATACGCTCTAGATTAAAACACACCCTCGGTAATATCAACTTGACTCTCGGTCGTTACCGGTTATTACATTCTGCGAGGGACATTCCATCGACTAAATAAAAAAGATCCAAGCTGATGCAGAGGAGACGACGCAATCTTGAGACCGGAATCTATATATATATATGAGATGACGGAAGGGAGAAATGTCATCAATTGGTTACTCACGCTGTAGCGTGTGTGACGGAAATGATGAATTAGAAGTGGAGATTTCAGTCGATGTAAAATTTTAATGAGTTCACTTTTTAATATTAGGGTAAACTCGATATATACGCCGCAGAAGTCAGAAAAAATAGAAGGAGTGGGGATAATTTTCCGTCAATTACTTTGTTACATGCCTTTATGGTATATTAGTATTATGTTATGATTTCAGTTTTTTACTGTTAACATTAATGAAATTATTGCGAGTTAAATCGATTATTTACTATAATAAGTAGTGCCATCATAATTTATAATCTACATAAAATGATTATTGTAGAACGTGTAAAAGACTTAGTGGTTATTTTGCAATACATATGTGTAGAGGAATAGTAAAGCATGTTGTATATCAAAATACAAGTGCTTTGCTCCTGTATTGTTTGTTTAATTAGTTGTCATATATATCCCATCTATTTGGGATATACGGCATTTTTAGCAAGCGGGATGCTGTGCCGCAGCACAGCTCTATTTAAGAAGTTTTTGTTAATTCTAACAATTATA
>NW_017275294.1:615849-630675 GCF_001594065.2 Cyphomyrmex costatus | reverse complement strand
CCCCCCCCCCCCCTATGGGATAAATGGTAAAAATGCAGGGGTTTGAAAAAGTTATTTTTCAATATGGAAAATAAATTATTTTGGATTTCTAATATTTTTTTTATAGTAGTAGATGATACAAAGTTTTTATTTGTATAATTAATTTGCTTTAAACATAGTAAATAATAATTGATAAATTAAGTTTTTGATAGGTGCGGCGTATATACCGGGTTTACCCTATTACAAAAATAGAAAGAGAAATAAACCGATCGTGTTACATACGCAAGATCTATGCTGGCGTTTTTTCCGATTTCTGTAAAACGTGAAACATTATTTACAGGGAATGTCCTCGCGCGGTACAATTTGTCAGTGAATTAAATTTTAACCGATGCACGAAGCGTGTCAGGTGAAACGCGAATGTCTTCTTAATCGATCGCTTCAATCGAGCGTAAATTTCGCACGGTCTACGGTTTCGGCCTGGTAGTCACGTCGATATTAATGATCGGCCCCGGTATCGCAAATACTCGGTATCTCCCACTATCTCCCGAGGCGGCGGCGGGGGTTCCGGAGTTACAACTCCATGTAATTATCTACAGGCAGGGTGAATGCTAATGGGAAGAAGAGAGACGGGTTGAAGGCGCGCGGGTGAAGGCCAGAGCCGGATCATCCGTCGGCGAAATACCATCTCTTCCTAGCCTGACCTGACCTTAGGAGAACAGCCGCAGTCAAGAACCTTCCTCTCCATCTCGCGCGCCGCAACGTCGCGTCTCCTCTCTTAAGAGCGGTTTCTCTTAGCCTCCCACGCGCGAGCGAACAGCGAGCGAGAACGTTCCCAACTTCGGCGATTGCCGTGGTACAATGCACCTGCACGTGCATCGCACCGAGAACTTCGAGAGCATCTCACGGGCTACACTACGCCGTGTAGCAGGTGACTGCCGGCACGTACATAAGTTATTCGCATTGAAATACCTCTCGGAAACGGTCTTGAAAGAATAATGAGCGCCATTGAGGGGGATTAAAGTGACCCGGGTCGGTTATGTATCTGCATATACGACGGAATTGAATTCACCCGAGATACAGACGGTCCCGCGCGAGGAAATTATAAATTTTTCCGCGTACGTGGGGTTAGAATTTCATCATTCCCTCGATGCGTTATGCTATGCATCGAAATCGCGATTTTTACGTTAAATACGACATTTCGTGCTACATACGTTTTATCATTGCGTGATCTGGGGAATAATCTTGTTCTTTTAAAAGTTATATTCTTGACGGTTATATCTCGTAACAAAGGGATTTTCTTTCATATGTTAAACGCATATCGAATGCATCCATTCATTTATATAAGGAGTCATTCAAGGTCAGTTGAATGTCTCTTTTAGGATCGTACGAAGATTAATGAATGTCTTCTGCTGTGATAAATAGTCTTTGAAAGAACAATCGAAAAACGATAAGCTATTCATGGAAACTTAAATGACGGTTCGGAGACGAGACACGTCGACCATGATCCATGATCGGAATTCACTCAGGTACGTCACCCTCCTCTTCGCTTTTTCTTTTTTTTTTTAGCCGTGTAGGTTGTTTAGCAAAATTGAGCCTCCCACGAATTCCACGAGCCTCCGGCGACTGTCATTACCGGCAGGTAGGGTGAACGAGACCGCGGCAAATTATCGTGATCGTTTGGCGGTCTGCTAGCAACACGATCGATTTACGAAGCACATCCGCGCTTCGCATGATGTATCTCCTCGCCGGACACCGCAGCGGGAGGAAAATTGCCAAGAATGCCCCGTGAGTATCGCTCATCGCCTACGCGATTCTCTCAAGCTTCCGACCATGATTCATTGCCACCTAACAATTACGAGATGCCGGAGACGTTTCCTCTCGAGAGGATCGTCGTCGTGTCTCCCTGGAAAGGATATGTTCTCTTCGTTCGCCGAGATCGGCAAGAACATTATTCCGAATGTGGATAACTTGGTGTCAGCTGGGCGGTCGACAATCGCACGTCGTCGTCGCGTAAACACTGTTTCCCCCGCGGTAAGTTCTGCAGAAGACAGCGATCGTCTAGCCGGCCGTTTAAAGTCTGGTTATAACAGGCGGGTGAATTAATGGAAATGCACGTCCGGCAGAACGGCCCGCGATAGACGTATGAGAAAGACCCCGAGGGCTCGGCCCTGGATTGATAAAGCCTGCTTTTAACCCTTAACTGGTATTCCCAGTACGTCTTAACGATGATATACGACGTGACAGGATCACGCCTGACCTTGATGGCTTTGAGCAACGAGGATAAATGGAGCCGTGTACTATTTGGCCGATCTTTTTCTTTTTGAATAATGATTGAAAGGCGAAGTGCCTTTTGATGGCGATCGTTAGATGATAGACGAGATATATGCGCAAGATTCGCGCGATCGATAATGTAGATGGGGAAAACAAAAAGCGTCTACCTTACCTGAGCGACGGCAAAGTTCAAAATCCATTTGCACTGGATGACAATCTCTCTGACATTTCTTAAAGTGTCTTTTTTAAACGCTCGTCCTTCGACAGATTTACATGTGACAAACAGGATGAAATAATTGTCGATGTGAAGACAGACACGTCCGCGTATATTCAACAGGTGCCGCCGTAAGTACGAGTTGTCCTTTTTTTTTTTTTTTTTTTTTTTTTTTATTCACTTTTACTCGTTCCATTCGCTATCGCCTGTATCATCCTTCGCAACACGAAATGCGGAACGCGGAAGACAGCCGGGGAAAGGAATTACAAGATCTTGTCTGGCAAATATTTGCACGATAAACCGCGAGAAATGTCATCCCCGGGGGATCGCGAGTAATTGCACTGCGCGGAGCTCATCGGGAGCGAGCGACTCCGTTCTACACCGGGAGCGAGCGTACGCGAGACTGGACGACCGATTGAGTGCGAAGAGTCGAACCATCGTCGTCTCCACAGGTCAGAACGGACCACACACGAGGGGGTCCATTGTTTCTGTCCGAGCTAGGATCGTTCAGCAACGTACGCAAGGCTCGTCAATAAGACTCATTGAGTACGTGCCTCCGTACTTGTTGTCGAATTAACGTCGATTAGCATGCTCGTTAGGCGCAAATGCTGATTCGTGACGATTCATGACGACGGGACGCTCAGGCTAATTGAAATTTGCATTCGCGGCGTCTTCTTTAAGGTTGCCGATAATAATATGAGAAATGACTCTGTGTTCTCTTCTGCAAAATGCTGGTTACTGTTGTGGCTGATGCACGTATAATAAAGAGCGAAGCGTTCTTACGTTACAGAAACGTTTTCATATCTCTGCAGTTTTAAAACTTTTCCGATCATTAGATACAAATACATATAATAGATACTCATAATAGAAACACATTTTTGGGGAATTTACTAAAGACTTTGTTATGTTTTATTCTTTTAAAGACTTTTTCAAGTTCAGAATTGTAAAAAATAAGATGGCGAAACATAAGTTTATTTCAAATAATCACTATTTAGAAATTGTAAAAAAATTTTCGAGTCACCAAAATCCAGTTACGACTTAAAAATATTACTATTAAACGCTTAGATAAAATATAATAATGTATATGCAATTCCATATGTACGTGAATTTCATGATTGCCTTTTCTCGACTAAAATAAACTACATCATTGCAAATGTTGAATACAAAAAGAGGAAGAGTAATATCTACCACATTCTACGGTGCATCATTACGAGAATTCATATATGGCGAAGAGAGTTGGATACAATGAGGATAATTTCAGGAGGAGAGAGATCCGTTTAGTCACGGTGGATGAGTGTCCCTTCGGTGAAGAAAAGCACCACGCGGGGAGGGACGTCCGCGTTTTATCCACGGGTAGGCATTTTGACGGATTTAACGGCCCCATTTCCATTCTTCGAAGATCTTTTTACCGCGCGGTACATACCGATCTACTCTCTCGTAATCGGTTTTGCGAGGCATTGCGTGGCATCTGCCCGCGAGATTAGTGCACGCGATCGAAGCTTTCAGCCTTCTGAAAAATTTATGAGCTGTGCGGGGTGCAAAGCGAGAGAGAGAGAGAGAGAGAGAGAGAGAGAAAGCCGTGTGATCAATAAGTATCGGAATGCGTCGATTTATTGTACGTATTCTATCGCACGCTATCGGGGTGACAGTTTTAAGCGTTTAGTTTTAGAGTGCGTTTAAATTGCAGGCTTTTTCCGTAAAAAAAAAGTCTCGCAATTAAAAAGAGGAGAAAAATATTTTAAAAAATTTTATATACCATTTAACGTTCGTAATTGCTATTAAACACGTCTTATGTAATAATACCCTTTGATTTTAATTGCACTCAAACTTAATAAACGCACCAGTGGCTTTCTTCATTAAAGAGATAGTTTCTTTTTTTTCGCGTCGAAATAACGATTAAGCTTATTCCCGGGAAACACGCGCTGCTCTGATGATAACCGTTCGGCTGCGTCGCACATCCGTTGATGTTCTGCAACTGCTAGTTGCCGTTGACGTTCCGTGAAACGTGATGGAACGAACGTAACACCGGGGGTGACGGTGGAAAAGAGTAAAAATCGTCTCTCGATCTCCTTCGTCGTCGACCTTGCACACGATTTTCCACGTAGCGAGGCATGCTCGAACGGTTACAATCGTTCTGTCCGAAATAAAAGGGCACATTACTCAATCCTTTCGGTGCTACCACCCGCCGTTCCTTTGGGGAGCACAAAAAAAAAATATCTCGACCTCCCTCTCCGTCTCGGCCGAACGAAAATCGTGAGGAAACTTCGACTCCACACGCCCCATTTGCCGAGTCGTTTCCGTAAATAGCTAATGGCCGGGGTATGCTCTGCCTCCAACGTGGTATCGTGTTTCTCGAAAGGCGAGCTTGGACTAACCGATTCTTCCCTCTCTTTCCTTGTACACGTATTTTCCGTTTGTGTTCCTTTTCGTTTCATATCGTCGTGTGGCTCGCGACGACTATTAAACGCGTTCGGGAACATTACGCCGTTCCATAACTCAGCGTTTCTCTAAATCCTGCTTTTCACTTTACAACGCGAATTCGAAACGAAGAAACGTGTTGAGCATTAACTGCATTCAAACAAACGCTGGGAGGAAACGATTTCTCTTCTTATTCCGCAAATGGAAAATCTTTGTGAGAGAATCTATTCAAAGAGAAACCTTCTCCTATAATACATATTATTTTTTTACATGTGCACACAGTAACTATGTTTATAATTTATTAAGTCCTTTGATATATCATTTATTTTCTCTAGCGAGCTAAGAATGTGTAGCAAAACATTACGTAAGAAATAAAGACTAAATCGAGACAATGAAAGGGACAGGGAGAGCTTCTTCATCACTGTTTTCTCAACGATTGTTGGGGGATCCCCGCCTTTTGCGAATTCGAGCGTCTTATAGGACCCGGTATCGTCTTAAGAGTGCAGGGGCGAGGGCTCGACGGGGTCATCTGAAACTGCCAGCTGTTCGTGCTCCGAGAGGAAGGAAGACGACAGCTCTGAGAGAAAGGCAAGAGTATGAGGACAACGAGGGGATGGTTATCGGAGAGCTAGCGCACAGAATCATAAAAGGAAAGGAAAACAATGCACGAATCTCGCAATAAGATGCAACCGGAGATAAGTCCTCGGCATCCCCGAGGAGGTCGGTTTTGGTTTAAGAGCGAGTTATTATTACCAATGGCGAGGCCCCAGCCCGTACCAGGTGCTCTACGGAGATCAAAGAGGAAAGTGACTGCGAGTGTCTCGCAGGCTGGAACGTGTTACTCTTTCAACGAAGGGTCCATCGACGCTAATGGCATCGACATTTCGCGAGCGGACGAGTGTCTGCCGGAATGGCTCGATCGACAAGGATTCTGACAGATCTAACGCGCAATACGGGTGTCCTCCTTTGTGCCCCGAAATTGGAACATCGCGTTCTGGTTAGGACATCAGAGCGAGGGACAGACATCTATATCCACTCACGACAGCACACCCGTCGCCCGTTCTCACCTCGGATGCATTTTATCGGGGCGCGTTAAAACAATTCCCCGGTACCGATGATGGACGGAATGGGAACGATCGTGTTCTCAGATTGAAGCGGTATCGGAATTTGATCGATTGTCCTATGCACGGATGGAAAAGATATGTTTTTCTGCATTATCGATCCAATTAGACAATCGTGCCTCGAAGATTTACACGCTTCATCGAATGGCTGATATTTCTGTTGCGTTCTACAATTTATTTTTATCATTTTCTTAAAATTGTATAAACATAATTAATTAATAAAAAATATTATTTTTTTCTCATCTATTTTCTTATCATCGTCCTTTCTATTTATTTTCCTGCCGGTATATACATACCAATCCGTATATGTATATAAAAACTAGGACTGTCTAATTTAAAAATGAGTATCTAATTTTAAGGTGAATAAATTCGTTTATCCATTGATCTCTGTTTCCAATGCCGAAATATATTTCTGTTATTATATTATATACTATATATGTTTTGTGTAACATTGCACATCACAAAATGGAAACAATTGTTGAACCACAGGATTATCTATAAATTTTGAATGACTGATTTTGATAATAGAAATTAATTAAAGACGAATATAACGGATATGAGGATTACTCCCATTGTTTGGGCCCGGATCGATTTCGCGGTTCTATTACGCTTTACTGACGGCCCTTGCGCTCTAATTGCGCGATATTCGCGGATCGAATGCGAATTCAATGGAGTCACTCTGCGAGTCTATTACACCGCGGAGAGATCAAACGTTCGCGCACACGATCAGGGATAGGGTTGCAGCTGCCGCGCTGAGGCCACAATTTCATCGAAAACTTCGCGACCTACATACATAAAACCACTTTGCGCACCAGCGGCACAAAGGACGTGGCGCTCATTCATTTTGAGTTCGCGCGGTAGTGTATCGGTGTCCGGTCCTAGTGTTGCTTTGCCCGGCGACACATTTAAAAAGCTCGCGGGAGTTCGCGCCGCAGAATTTTTCGTGACAAAACAAAAGAAGCGCGCGCACGAAAGAGAGAGAGAGAGAGAGAGAGAGAGGCCGAGAAGAGTGAAAAAAAATCTGGAAAGCTTCGAAGGTAGGACGTACGTGTGGTGAGTTTAAAATGATAATGGATAACTCAAAGGTATATGGCCCCATGAGGGTGTAAAAATAGTTCATTCGCAATATTTCACAGCGGCAGCTTGTTTGACAGGAGGAAGAGGACTGGGAGACACATCGAAGAGCACACAGGGAGAACAATGTCATTTGGAGAGAGAAATAGAGAGAGAGAAAGAGACAGCGAGGCAGAGAGAAAGAGAGAGAGAGAGAGAGAGAGAGGGAGGCAGAATAGCTCTCTGCCAGAGTTTAATATTGTATATCGTGCCAGAGAAGATGAGGCGCGCGCGCAAGAGAGAGAGAGAGAGAGGTATGCAACTGTAGACATGTGTAGACGTAAGCACGCGTAGATGCAGCAATGGCGTGTATTTATGTGTGTATATGTATATGTACGAAATCTCTCGACTATCCATACAGCAGCGTGCGCGCGAGTGCGTTAACGTAATATTATTAATGACTTTTTAATGAAATAAAGCGCGCGACAGGAAATTAAGCGCTTCTCTTCTGACGCTTCTCTCTCGCCGCTTTTCTCTCCGCCTCTACCTTTCTCACCGGTTTATCGCCCCTTCGCTTTCCCCCCCCCCCCTCCTCTTTTTCTTCCCTTCAATTTACGTCTTCTATTTTTAGTATTAGTGCACGTCGTCTTTTCTTTATTTTACGGGTTTATTTTTAACGTAAAGTACGTCGCGTGTGTTCCGTTAATTTTATATAGATACCACATCACGATATAAAGATGGATTATGTAAATGATAACGCATTCAATTATTATATTATCTAAAAGTTTGTTATATTCCATCAGGACCCTTCGAATATATATTTCTATCTTATATTTTTATCAGCTGAAATTAGATGAAACTCCGTTTATTTATAAATTTTCTGCTTAATGCACTTTAATATCTCGACATTTATTTAAATTGGTAGGGGAAAGAGAAAATTTTATACGCACATAAATAAATCCCAAAATTGTATTTGACTATTAATAACGTAAAAGCGTATTGTTTTCGATTGACTGCGAATATTATTTCCTCGCTTAATGAGAAAAGGATCAAAATTTTGCGCTACGGTAAGTACGCCGCGGCCTCTGCTGCCCTAAATTAAATTTTAATTATATGGAAGTTAATTAAAATTCTGCGTGTTTAATAGACTCACGCGCGGAATGTGAATTAAAAATTTATTTCAGACGAGTTGTCTATGGACGTGCACATATTTATTAACACGAATATCATAAAATTAGAACCGCAGACGTGTATTTTAAATAATTATGTAAATGAAAATCAGAGCAACTAATTAATTAATGCAATTAAATTACGCTAAGAATAGGATGCATCTGATTTCATTGCTATTTTACTTAATTTCTTTCTACATGCCACGTGAACTCAATATACTGCGAAAATAGAAATTTTAAATGGATACGTCGAGATGTCTGTAGGCGCATATCAATTCTTCAGACGTTTTACTTCTGAATATGCAAACTCAGTCCAGTTATTTGTTCCGCGAAACGTGACGAATCGCGCGGCGCCCTTTGATTGTTGGTAATGAACGTGCCAATTAGAAAGACAGATCTGACACGTGCGAGGAGAACTTGAGATGGCGAGGCATATTTGGGACACTCTGCAACGCATGACAGAGACGGAGAGAGAAATGGTGCCTCAAGGAGGCCAAGAACTTGAGGTAAAAGGCGCCAGCGATCGCGCGCTATTTAAAGATCTCAAAGAGCGGCGATTCGACGTGCTCGTAAATACGTTCGGCGTAAATCTTCCTGAGGGTGGACCCCCTCACGAAAAAAATCCGGAATCGCCCGCATGCGGGGACGCGGTCGTCATCATCACTGTCAACGATACCGGAAGCCGGCCGATTTTTCACGCTCTTATTATTACGGCACTCGCCGCCGTTGGCTATTTACGGTTAACATATTTCTTTCTCGACGCGAGTGTGAGGTACACACGTCAAATTTAGATTTCGGTATTATTTGTTAACCTGAAATTCTAGCCTGTGGCACACCATGCTCGTTTTTCCGCTGGATTAGATTCTTGCCACCGTATTGGCTGCGGTGCTGACAGTGTACCATGATACGATGGCAAGAATCTCATCCAGTCAGCAATCCAGCGGAAAAACAAGTACCGTCGGCTTAAGAGACGGAAAAAGACTTTAATTTAATACAATCAATAGAGTAAATTTGACCTAAATTTTGATAATGCCCACATAGCATGCCATGCTAAAATTGGGACATGAGATGGCTTAAAAAGTAAACTAAAAAGTAAATCTTAAAGTAAAGACACATTTTAAGACTTCTTACATGTGTCCTAATTCTGAACATGTTTGTTGTCCAAACATTTTTTTTTTAATTTAGCCAAAGTTATTTCAACTGGGTCAAAGATATATCTCATGTTACAGTAATCATAAAACGAAACTGTATGCAAATACACTGCAGATTATTATAACGTAACAGATTATTGCCTAAATTCTAAGAAGAATCGTATAAGGCTCGCAACACATTCTCATAAATTTGTGAGAACTTCTAAATGCTTATATGCAATGTTATTACAAACAACTTCTTACTAGCCATAAAAAATGATAAGAAATCGTGGATATTTACGAATAATAATTTACGTCTTACGATACATACGCATAAAATTACAATACTAGTCATAAGTTCTTACAAGTCTTATGAGAACAAATTACGAGTCTTACGACTCTGCTTAGAATTGACCTATATATCATAGCATATTATTATAGATACCTTTTTATTTAATAAGACTGTGGAATAATCGAAATTGGATTTTTCAGAGCGTACGATAATTTTCCGACAGCAATGAATTAATCATGGCGCCGCTGTCGAGCTCCGTCAAGGAGACGACTTCGACCGGCTTCGACCCTCTTGAGAGTTTTTCACGGCTCCAAGATCGCTCTCCTCTTTCTGGAGGGTGACTTGGAAACCCAAGATGGTTCGGTAAAGTGCGACGGTAAGAAAAATATTCGTCATCGTGTTCGCGAGAAGCCAGGGGGATAAGGGCGTTTCTTGCCGCGTCCCGGCGACGATTCCGGTCCGATGTGTTTCCGCAAGCGTGGCAAAAACCTCGCGGAGAATTGTACGGGGCTCATCGTAGACTTGCCAGTTTGGCGGGGTGACAGACGGACGACATTCTTAATTTCGTCAGACGTCAACGGGAGATGGAGGAAAAAGGATCCCGACGAAAGTCATGAGGCTGAATGGGATTATATTCCAACGTAGAGAGTATTCTGGATATGTTGCGCGTCTATTAAAGTCAAAAACACTAAAACGGTCCTTAACGTTTCAATGTTCACGTTGAACACATCAATAAAAGAGTGATATTTCTTCTGTAATATATTACACATAGCTAAACTAAATTCCAATAACCTAATCTGAATATTTACTCAGATGTTGAATTGGACTGTACAGCGATTTAATTAAATGTGCGAAGTAAAGCTCGGGTAATTAGTTGAAAGAGCCCCTTTGATGTCTCGAGTACTATCGAAATTGTTTAAATATCATACGATCCACATCTTTTAATTAATCACGATGAAATAGCTTAATATAAATTATAATTACGTGTATAAGTTGATGTTAATATAAAGTGTTTATCATGCACTCGAAAATGCACGTCAAAAACAAATAGCTCAAGATTGAATATGATGGAAAGAAATAATTGATTAAGAACATCATACAAATTTCACGCTATATAGACGCGGAATTCGATAGTCTTTCTTTGGCAAAATAATGCCGACTGATGATAAACCAGATGATAAAATGTAAACGAAAATTCAATATTTAATCAGAAAATGACAGTTATCGTGTAATTAAATATTAAACAAATAATAAATATTACACGTTGCAGAGCGTGAAAGCCGCGTGCATAAACTTTTGGATACGGTATTACAATGCAATTCCCGAATTCGTCAAATTGCGTTCCCGTCTGCACGTTCAGAAGATTTTTTCAACACGTTACAATACAACATACACGTCGGCTTTCAGATACGAATTCATGCGGATTTCGCCGAATGATGAAAGAGACTGACTGTTGCAGTCTTCCACCAACCCCCATCTCGTTCACCATCAATTTACTCTATCGGGTACGCGCGTTGGCCGATGACGATGGTACTAGAGAGATCGGGGTTTGGGCGTGGATTTCCATTGGAGGCAGTCGTTGACAATACCCGGGACAATACGAGCACCGGTGGCGCCGTATGCCGACACAAAGGCCGACAATAGATTGCTAAAAAGGAAACCAAGTAAATACGAGAGCCCTCTCATCTCGTACACGGGAATTACATTAATGAAACTAACTAATGCTGGAACAATGGACCGGGAAACTTTGCCTTGGCTATCCGTCCTGAATCGCCGGCTTCAAGCCCCGCGCGTATACCCTCCCCCGTGCCGTGTCCGTCAACCTGTACCATTCGTTCAGATTCGCGAGCGACGCGACGCGACGCGACGCGACGCGACGAGACGAGACGAAACGAAACGCGGCGCGACGCGACGCTTCGACATCGATGCGAAAACAGAGATGTGAAGCATGTCGCAGCACGGATGAAAAAAGCTGCGATACGTTCGCATACTTCTTTGACAGGTGATTGACCCGACGCAGTGCAAAGTTTCGGATTATTGGCACGCGAAAACGGAAATGGCGCAGGTTGCCAATACGTCATCTCAATTTTCGCATTTTTCATCTCGGCGGTCAGCTATAATTTATTGCTACTTTTATCGCATTTAACTTACTTAAATCAATAATTATTATAATAGAGAGTCTATTATAACGTATTAATTAATTTAACATTTTACGTGAGTTAATGTAGTGCTTTAAAAAATCAATTTTGTGACACTAATGACTCGATGAAACGATAAAATCATGGTTAACTATAAACGGCATTTCATGGTTAAAGTCTATTTTTAATGTGTCAGTGAACGAATTTCAAAATTGATTTGAAATTAATCAGGTATAGAATTAATTATAACAACGTATAAATGTTACGAGTTAAAACAATGATTTCTCGTCAACTCAAATAAGAGATTAACGATAATAGGATTCGTATTCTAGTTATTACAGAGAAATATGACATGGTAAATGTATGGGAAGGAAAACACGAATATCCCCCAGAATTCGTTTATTAAGCTATATTTCATTATAACTCGGTGAGAAATTGTCTTTGCGAAATCCGTACGATATCAGTCGAGCGATAATTAAATGCTTTGTTAATTATTCTCGCTGGCCCATTCTGCTGAAATTGGCCCGCGAGACACAATAATCGGGCAGTTCTCTGTGATTTTCAGATAGCCTTAATAGCGAGCCAGTGAGCGAGGAATTATTGCTGGCCGGATTCTTGAATCAAGGAATCCATTGAATTTCATGAGTTGCGTTTTACGCGATTATCCGTATTTCGCAACACCGTTTCTTTAAAAGAAAAATTAATAAAATAAGCATTTATCAAATTTAACCTCTCATAATCACATCATGTGAGCTCAGTGTGTTACGAACGCAAAGCAAATAATTAATTCGTTTATTTAATTTAAATTATTTTTTATCATGCTATTTTTATCGTACGACATTTGAAGATAAATTGTTGAGCAAGAATCTTATTTCAAGATATAGCGCACGAATATGAAATGTGTATATAAAGTATAATGTATAAAGTGAATAAAGAATTAGAGAGAGATAAATTTTATTTTGATTATTATTTAATTTATTAATTACCAAATGTGAACTCTTTCGGGGGAAAGGTTGAAAACAATTAAATTTATAATTAGATTTCGCTCGTTTTTTACAATGCAAAGTAGAAAGAAGAAACTTTCTAAATTGAGCGGTTATAAGATTCTTTTAGCAAATGTTGCAACAGAATCAAACGTAAAGATGTTTCTGTTTTCAGACATTTTATTACACAATTTTCACATTCACAGGAGAATCAATTTCTTCGAACAAATTGTACCACACCATGTCGCTTAGACAGTAAGATTATGCTTTCATCTCTATGACACTGATAACATCGATAAGAATCGCTGAAGAAGGATCCGTGAATTCCGAAACGTTCAATATTAATTTTATATTATATTATATTCTTTTTTATGTTGTATTAAAAATCTCATTACCGCTCGATTTAGACCGTTTCTTCTTTATGCTTTGAATTAAATTTATACTTGCATCCTTTTCATCTCTTTTAAAACTTGTGTTTTTTATGTTTGATTTTTTTGCTCTAGTTATCTTCGTATCAGTGTTAGATAAATTAAAGAATTTTCATAGAAACTATGTTTGCAGTAACAAAAATCTCTTTCACATTATTTTGTAACTAGGGCGAATGTAGAAAACTGATTAAAACCAGTCGAGGTTATTCTCGCTGGTTAGTTGGAAATTCGCTTTATTGCTTTTTATTCTTTCAAACCATTTCATACCACGGACAGTTTTAGCTACCGATCGCTATCATAAATTGAAAAAGCAATACATTGAAATGTTATTTCCGAACCGAGATTTCTGTCTGAGGTAATTGATTGTTTGGGTGTGCTATATAAAGTCAATCGAAAACTCAATCGTACGAGTTTACCGGTTTAATCGAAAACACATGTTCAAATGGACATATGTTTAGATGGACGCAGTCACGTCGTACTATATTCATTCAAAGATGTTTATCTAAAAGGCATGATATTGTGAAAAATTCAGGTTTGTAATCTCCGTGAACTTCATAAGAAAATCCAATATCTGTAATATGCAAGGTTTGTCATTTTATCGATAAACTGTTACCATACGTTTCAAGCGTAATAGAAAACTTACATAAAGTGATTGCTTTTGGAAATTTGATGCAAGGAATTTTTCTATATTTCTTTCGATAGAATCTAAAGATAATAACAAAATTAAAATTTCCAAATTAAATCAATAAGATATTGATTTTTCCATTTAAGTGTACCGTATATATATATATATATATGAATAAATGAATTTCATTATTAGTGAAAATAATGGAGTAGTCTAAATTTTTAAAGCAATCACTTTGCATGTAAATATTTTACGACGAAAGGATAAAAATCCATCTACGTGTTAGTATTAGATTTTCCTATGATTCCAGCATCCATCACTTCTCCAGATTGCGATCTGCTTTGCTTTTCACTTATTCATGGAAACTTTCCGTGTGGTTCTTCTTACTACCGTATAACCGACAAATTTCTCCGATGTATTTCGCGGATCTCCTGTTTGACATTGTCGAGATATCTCTTGCCGACAAATTAGTCTTCCGTCCTCTTGACGCGTGTCGTCCTGCTGATTATACGATGGGAGACCGTATACCTTATGTAGTTCCTCGATGAACGGTTACAAATGGAAACGCCTTATCCTCTTTTACGACGGCACATCAACCGAGCTCCTTTAAAACGCATTTCAGACATAAACTCTTCGCAGATAATCTCACTTGACATTGCGATCTCCACATATGGCTCTTCCATTCAGACTTTCGACCCAATTCGACGGGCTTCCATCACTCGGACGCTGGTTGCTCTAGCCGACGCCGAGAGTCGTCGTGATCGTGGAATTTCTGTGAATCGCGAGGAGATGGAAAGATAGGGGTGGTGGAAAATAGAGCGACCACCACTACCACCAGCAGCACTATCATCACCGCGCCGCTCCGAACATCCCTGGCCTACGCCACATTCTGAGAATACCATGGAAGCTCTCTCTTCCCTGGCGCACCCTTCATTGCCGGTCTGGCGGAAGGAAGAGAGCGAGCGTGGGAGGAGGACGGAGGGCAACGTCGGAGGTGGCTGGGGG